>NC_083649.1:5135405-5435405 GCF_963576545.1 Limanda limanda | reverse complement strand
CAATGTCGACTGGAGACAAGTCATCGTTTGTGTGTCTGTTTCACGTCTCTTCCATCTTGGCTTTTATTTTACGCGTGTGTCGAGCAAGTTGTTTATTCCCTCACACTAACACTCACTAGAAACAATAAATTAATTGGATTTAATTAACTGGCTGTGAACTACTGATGTCAACACACAAGCAACAGTTCAGTTCCTCTTTCAGTTTTTAGGGCTAAAATTCGGACTGATTTCTGAAGCACGGACATGATATTGTTTAATTTAATGATGTTTAAATTCAGATCACTGCTCATATAATTTATTTCAAACCAGTATATTAACATCCAGTAATGATGATTAAGAGAAAACATAAATGTCGGTACTGTGTGTTTCCTCAAACATTGACGAGGGTCTTTGTTTACCTCGTCTGCAGAAGGTAGCAGGCGTTCATTCGAAGCTGCTTTGCATTAGAGGCAGTTCTTTATTTCTAATTCCCTCTGTTTGATAAGGATAATTGGTAATTTTCAAAGGGAGCTGAGTTTTAATTTCTCCCCATTTTGCCTTTTTGAAGCTACCGCATCATGCTGTTAACACGAACTCGACCTTTCCTGTACGCATTTCAAATTAAAAGACCTGGAATGTTTCCTTGGATAGCGACCCCTCGTTATTAACCGGGCTTTTATTGTGCAACATGGTACATCGCTGTTAACTCCACTCGGCTGAGATATGAACACACGTACCTGCGGAGACGGAAATAGGACAAGAAGACATTAGACGGGTAATCTACGACAACAAAGCATGTAATTAAAGTGGTAGAAATGTCCTGCCCTTTATACGACAGGCACCAGGAGATTATGGTCTTTGTTTGTTCATTTGTTTTAATCGACGACAGGTTTTTTTACAGTTTTTACTGCATTTACTGGCAACATAAATATGAATAAAACTAGAAGGTCAGGCAGAGCGTGAATCTACCTCCACCACGGGTAATGTCACATCTCGCCATTGTAAAGTAAGTGGAGTAAAAAAAAAAAACGATAATGCTCATTTATCTGGACCTGCTCAAATACTGGTCATACATATCGAAACAATATTATATTATAGCCCCTTAATCTTCATATTTCTGTGATGCTGTTTGACATTTCCAAAGATGCTTCCACAGGTTCTGGCCATTTCCACGATATCTATATAGCATCAGAAGTCGCCTCCATCTCTGTGTTATTTCATTTCCACTCACTATATTATCAACTGTATACGATCTATATCTCACAGGGGCTGAATTGACTAGCGTGGTTTCGCTAACAGACAAGTGTCCTGTTGTAAAAATGCTTTAGGAAGGATTTCATATACCGCTACACCCCAGCTTAACATGGCCTCCCTGGTCCTTCCCCTTTAATTAGCACGGAATTAAATCGTCCTCTTGATGAACCTTTCCGTTTGCATATCTGTTCCTCTTTTAGGAAATTACAAACGACAGGGCCCGCGAAGCAAAGCCTGCGTTTTCTATTTCTACAGTGAGAGTGAAGTTTAATTACTGATTACTGAGATAGATGAGGACGAGGCGATAGACGATTTCCACTGAATCACTCACCGTGTGGGCAATCTGTGAGCGGAACGGTGCACGTTGTGTCATGAGAAGAAGCTTAAAAGAAAAAAGCCCATTGTTAGGGAACAGCATAATTGAATAAGCCTGTAAATGTTTGTGTGTGTAAACAGAGTAGAAGTAGCTTGGCTCTGTTGCCCGGTTGTTTACCCTTAAGGTCAGCTGGCAGATGGATGCTGCCGTCCCGGTGCTCGCGAGGTGAGGAACGCTATAAAGCAGATAATCCAGTCGCCATAATGATAACGGTCCTCTTGCATACTGGAGACACTATTTCATTTCCACTTAAAGGGACTCTTACCTTTGTTGCATTTTTACACTTTTTTTGGATAAGGTTCAATTGGTATTAATAAGGTAATAACACTCTAAAATGCAAGACAGACCCACCAGGAGTAAAAACAAACAATTATTTCACTCTCATAATATTTAGTGAAAACTTCAACCAATAAAATTCTTCGAACCGAAGGACCTTATTGGCCGACAGACCTGTCTGTTTGCTGCATGGACATGCAGGTTTTCCGTCTGCTTCTTGTGGCGCATTCGGGCCCGCGTCATCGAGGCATGTGAATGTAAATGTATATAACTTACAGAATCCATTGCTTTGGTAAACAAAAACTCACGTGCGTGCGCGGAGGCAGTAGGTCGTAAGTCTGCTTGTAAATAAAGTTTCTTCAAAAAAACACCGCGGATGGGAACGAGGGGGGGGGGGGCATTGGAGGAAGGCGGGATGATTTGAATGTGCTGTAATTCTCAAATGCAACAAAGGTAAGAGTCCCTTTTAAGACGCCGGATCCAGCTCTGCCGACGGAGTCTGTGTTTTCTTTCTTCCACCGAGCGGAGACGAGACAGCTCAGCCATAACCACTTGAGCCAATCAAAACAACCTGCAGACGCCAGGCATCCGTCACGTTTAATGGCGGCGCGATGACAAGGTCAGACGACGGCGTGGACAAAAGGAAGAGAGTTGCAGGACGCCGTGTAGGGCCTGCAGGAGAAACCGAACCAACGGGTTGCTGTCTGAACCCGTGCATGCCCAATGAGCATGAGAGCTGGCTCATCGCCCGCGTGCTGTCCATCACCGAGCCGGAGAGCCGGCCGCTGACAGGCTGTGATTTAGACAGATGGACGGCCAGACATGTGCTGTTTGCTGCCGAGAAGGTCGGACAGCCGTGTGGAGCTTCACCGCCGGCTCCGACATCATAACTCACGGCCGATTCCTGCCGTCTTACGGGTTGATTAAAAATGCTGCAGCAAATTGTGCGTTTGGGCCATAAAACCTGGGGAAAGAACGGAAATAATTCATATCGGGAATTAGAGAAAAGTGTGATTACAGCATTTGAACTCAGCAGTTAATCTAGTGTGACGTGACTCGAGTCCTGAGGTTTTTATCGGCAGCGTCTAATCAAGGAAAAACCTCAAGTGTATAACATTTAGTCAGTGAACAAACTCAGACTTTTTTACCCTGAATGTATTTGGAGAAATTAGAGCTTGAGGAAAATCTACTGTACTTTTCATCAATAGTAATAAAACAAAACTCCTATTTATTGATATATATCGATTATGCTTTGTGAAAACACAGTGAGGAGAAATAACCCACAACCGATCCACCTCAGATTTGTTAAACATTTCGTTGTTCATCACATAGGAAGAGTTTAAAACCACAACCTTCACTCAGGAGCAAAACTCAGTCTTTAAAGGTAACATAATATGGCATTTATTGTGGTCATTATTAATATCGACTGATATCTTCATGTAATTTCTGACTGTGGTATTAAAGTCTTAACGATGCAGGTGCTCAACAAATCCTAAGTCAGTCTCAGCGGTCAATTATGATGTATCACTTTTTTAAATAAAACTTACAGGAAACATGAACATTACTGTGATAAGTACTTGATGAACCTAAATGAGAATCCTTGGCCACATCGCCCGGAAATGTTTTCTATAAACAGAAATTAATTTCATTGAAACAAAACCATATATGTTATTTTTCAGCATTATCAATGTTTCAAAGTTGTAAATCAGCTCAGAGCTTCTGTGGCTCTTTCTTCTGTCTTAATCTTATTTCACTGCACTGAATTCTATCTAAGAAGATGGATTGAATAAAACATAAGATTTGTGTCCATAATAATAAAGGATCATCCCTCACACCAAGATGAAAAGGGCTTTGATAACACCAGCAACAGTCACCGGATCGGGGACAATAGAAATTCCATTGTTGCAAAGAGAAGCTCGGCAATTATTTGTCAAAACAACATTCTTACGTGTTTGTGTTGTAACTTCATCAGGTAACGACCTCGGACTATCTCCATCTCCTGCTCCTGCTCCACGTCCCTCACTCCCCAGAGCTTTCACTTGTACTCAGGTGATAAGTTCATTTCAAATTCAATCAATCACATGTCGAGGGTCGACCCCACACACATGAGGAGGGATTTGGCACAGTGGAGGAGCGGTTTGGGGTCATGAGTCAACAAAACACCTTCTGAGTTTCAGGGGTTCAAATCCAATACAATTCAAGTCAATGGTGAACGATTCTTCAAACAGAATAAAGCAACAGAAAAAACCCACGTCGGTTTGATCATGTCAGCGGAGAAGTAACGTGAGGAGCCCGGTGAACAGTTTGGCTTCAGTCAACGCTTCACACTTCCACCTGTTGGGACATGAACCTCGAGCATCTGTGTTCAAGCTTCACTCCTGTTTGCTCGTCCACCAGCCCGACCTCCATGACCTAATGCAGATGTTCAGCTGCGAGTAACACACGATAATAAAAGTATTTACAGCACGGAACCATTAGTTAGTTAAAGTTAACAAAGGTCCACATGGGATTGTGGCTACTGGGACCGGTTTGTCAAGTCAAACCCATCGGCAAAGTTTGATCATTTTGAAGTATTAGTTGTGAAAATGAATCATGACCAATGTTTGCTGCACTTGGTCATAATTTGTAAGACATTGGTTTGTTTCTGAACTGATATAAAGAAGAATTTTGCAAGTTTACAATGTGAAGTTTAACTACACATTTATAGACAATTCAGGAACCAAAATCCCTCCAACCAGGAGGATATCTTTGCCAGTAAGGTCGTACTATCATATGAATTTATGTGTTCATTTCTCCCTCTCTCTTTCTCTTTCTCTCTGTCTCTCTCTCTTTCTCTCTCTCTCTCCCTTTCAGACAAACCGGAGGTCAAGATTGTGGTGGAATTTCCTCAGGGGCTGACCAGGGAAGGAGAGAACTTGGAGTTGACGTGTCAGGCCAAAGGCAAACCCCAGTATGTTCTACACTTTCTCTGACACACACACACACACACACACACACTCATACACACACACCACACAACATTCACGTTTTAACCAATTAAAAAAGTCCAGAGGGAGGGAAAGCAGAGCTACCTGCTCACAGATGCACATTTATATATTCATGCACATATCTCCACTCTATTCCTCAGTGTGTGCATCTCTGTGTGTGAGACTCCGTCCTTCACCGTTTTCCTTTTGCTGCCGAGGAGACGTTGAACTTTTGCAGCCGCACGATGGTTGAGTTGCTTCAAAAGGAAAAGGAAACGTAAACATCTCACATCTCACATTTCCAATATTCAGACAGAAAAGATAAACTGTTAGCTCTGCCCACAGGATGCTAGCATCATGTTGAACTTTCACAAACTGTTACCACTGTAAAAACATATATTTACATCCGCCAAGGAGATGGATTTCCACTAAACTTGGTGGAAGGATGAAGCCATAACATTTTGATGCAGAATTTGTTCTCCTTCTTTCACATTTTCACTGATTTCTCTGGGAATTGTTTGTGGATCTTGATGAAAGCAATCAGGCTTATTTATAGGACTGAGCGTGTGAGATTTTGTGCAGCTTGGTTATATTTGAGGGGATTGTCGGCCTTGGCAAAGGTATCAATGCTAAAAAAATAAGGAATATTAGACCCTGAAAGAACATAAAATGTAGAAAAACAGAGATAATATAACCATGTGTTCAACTTGACGACTTAATAATCGCTTGCATTTAATTTAAATGAAAAATGCAAGGCTACCTTATGGTAGGGCTCATTCTAAACGGAGCGGTGTTTGCACTCTGGAATCTGACATTCCTCATTGTGTCGGTGCTGAATCATCCTCTGACATCAACAAGAACTTTTATTCTATTTTTACGGGAAACAGATAATATCAAACTGTTTATGGCCCAGCTGCTCAGAGAGCATCTGTAGCCGCTCGTACCCGACAGAATATATTGCCACTGTCTCCAGATGGTTTAGAGGGAGACAAGTTGAACAGAGCACTACAGGATCCTCTGTTCTTTCAATCTTGTGTCACCGATACATTTCCAAAAGAAGTTTTTTCTTTTAGTTCAACCTACTGTGAACTTTTGACTTAGTTTATTTGTTTTGCTGCTGTTTCAGGTTGAAATATTTGATCAGTTCTTGATCTCTCTCAGTAACAGTTAATGGAGGCAACTGTTCAAGACTCATTTTACTTAACCGGAGCTTCTGACATGGGAGAAAAATGTCAAACAGGACTTCCTTGGTTGTTATTTCTTTATCTGTAGTCGGTGTGGCCTGTGGTGAACCTCAAGGCTCCATCCTTGATCCTCTGTTGTTTGTTTTTATTTCTATATGAAGCATATTTCTGAGCCAAACACAAAATCAGCGCTATGTGTGATAAATTCCTTGCTACAATCAATAGGTCAACAACCCAATGCCAAACACCCTGGTCTCTAAGTTCTACAGCTAAATGAAAATGAATTAAAAAGTATTATAGTTGGCTCTAGGTCCATCCAAGAAACCTCAACACACCTTTAGTCATTACAGATTTCAGCTTTTCAGCTTTTAACTAATGTAGAGACAAGATCATGTGACTTCTGCCCCTTCAGAGATCATTAGAGATGGTCCTCTTTATTATAAAGTTGATATTATGCAGCTTGTTTATTCAATACATTTTAATCCTAATTCTTAGCTTCCACCTCTCAAATCGAACCCTAAGAAAAATATTTCTTTTGAGCCCATGGGAGTCAGTCAGTCCCTGTAACCTGCCGAACCATCAGCTTTGGTTGTTGTTGAATTAGAAATAATAATCTGGGTCCAGGAAAGATAAACATCACAAAGAAAACCTGGTGGGTGAATCTGAGAGGTGCAGGTTGCTGCATCCTGTCGAGAGGAAAACTTTGTCTGCCACTGTGTGACGAATGTTACTCAGAGACCTGAGGCCGGACTGTTCTGAAGGACCACTGCTGGATACATAATCACATAATTGAACGGTTGCTATTTTCTGACTCCGGGTCTTTCATAGAGAAAATTTGAAACTGGCCTGTAATTATGAAATACATGAGAATTACCATGTGATATTTTGAGCTGGGGTTTAATTATCACTGTTTTAACGGCGGAAGGCAGAGCTGAGAGGAGCATTAATAATAGCGGAGTGGCTCCTAATATCTGGTAGGTGCAAATTTACCGGGATGTCATTTCAATAGGCGGGAACAGTGTCCCTTTTTTTTTGTGATGAGTGCTAATTTTCTGGAAATATAAAGGGAGACTTTGTCAGGTTGAGAGAATACGTTGATGGACTCTGGATATTCACAGATGAAGTTGATGAAAGTTTGATTATTTGTGGTACAATCGTCATTTAATTTTAGCCCTCGCCTTTATCTCTGTTATTTCTCTGATTTGAAGTGATCAGAAAACTCTTGGCTGTCACTCGTCAGCGTCTGTTATCTGTGTCTGTAAACTCAGGTGCTGCTTTGTTTGGATGACGGCTCTTTGAGATGAGATTTAATGGAGAGCAAATGAAGCCATTAGAACGAGCAGGAGGGAGTGGGGGTGCAGGAGCTTCAACACAAACCGTCCAGACATCAATACAGTTGCTGTTGTTGGTATCAATCACATTAGTGTGTTGATGAGGCCGTTCCAACATGAACTGAAGAAAAGAATCATTAGACGAAGCTGTGAATATTAGATTAGAATCATTATTGTGACTCTTGGGTTTTCTTTTCTGTGTGCAAGTAAATTCTAATACAGTGATACATGACAACCATAGGTTTCATTAGTGGCTCTGGAAGTAGTGAAGTATAATAGAATGTTACATAAAGGAAACCCGGATGATTATGATATTTCCCCGATTTTAACGAGAGAGCTTTTGTTTCCTAACCACAGAGGGAAGAACGGAAACACTTATGTGACAGATGCTGTGCCGCTGCTAATGTAGTTAACAGTTCATTAATTAAAGCAATATTGCTTTTCATATTGTGCATATTTTTATAGAGAACTTTTTCTTTTATTGTCATATATTTAATTTGATTGTAGCCTTCAGTTTTTTCCCTCATTGCTCTCGTTCTCTGAATTCCTGTGTTTGTCTTTCTCCTTGGACGTTTTACAGTTATAGGCCAAATATGTTTCTGAAGTATGAGGGTTAGGAGGATGATGAAGAGGAGGATGAAGATATTTGTTTACAAAACAGAACCAATGCAGGACTTTGAATCGACTTTAAACTTGACCCAAACTTTAGCTCAATCTACAATCTAATCTCAAACTGTCCTCCCTTGGCAGGAAGTTTTTCTCCTTGTGAGGCTTTAAAACTCTTTATGAATCTCTGAAGGGTAGAAGTACAAAAACATGCAAATACACACACACAAACACACACACACACACAGACACACAAGGTACCGAACACTGTGTACCTTTCTAAAATTCCTCTCCTCGCCTGCCCCCCCCCCACAGTTTTTCATACTTGGCATAGAGACAAGCGCGCTACCCGTATTCATTTTATAAAGATGAAAACACAATCAATACAGTGAGCCGGGAATTGGAAGTCATTTTCATTAGAGCTGCTGAGAGTTGTGCAGTCATTACCAGCAGATAGCACCGGGGCCCCGGCTGCCGGCGGCCATTTGTATTCCAGACGCCTGCCCTTCTTCTCTCCTTGCAGCCTTTCCTCTATCTCCGTCTATCTGCCTTCACTCCTCACAACATCCCATCCACCTTTTTTCTTTCTTCGAGGTCATGTCTTTCCGTGCGATGTTTGGAAAATATCTTTTCATTGAGCTCATCTGGAGAACACTTGTAGTACTGCTCGGTGTCAAGCTGTCCACAGCAGCCGCTAAAGCACGCCGGTTGTTTGTGTTTGTTTGTGTTTTCCATTGAGCTCCAACTGCTATTTCATATTTTTCTCTTCCTCCTCCCCTATTTGCCTGCTCCCTCCACGCCGAATGCTTTCAAATGAAGGGAAAGAAGTTAAAACACCACAACAAAACACAAGGAGAGAGAGAGACCATCAGCACGAGCTCAGGGGAAATAACAGGAGCTGGCGCCGGCCGTTGCAAGTTGCAGCGGCAAAATAGAAGCGTTTTGTCTTTCTCTCTTCTCCTCCGCCCTGTGTGACTCCGGGCGCCCCGAGCTCATTGTCATAAAAATGGAATCTGTCACCCCCACTGTAAAACCTCCGTCAAGGTACAAAGACGAACAAATACAGACGCTGGGTGGACGCCCACCTACACCGAGACACTCATCAGTATACAAGCGTGGAAAGCCTGTAATTTACAAGACAAAGCCACCGTGGAGTTATTGTTGCTTTAACTCGACACAAAGGGAAGGATGTCATGTCTTGTTTTGTTTTTTTTTATATCCTCGCTCTTTTTAGCCTCTTTTCTGGCAAGCAGCTTAAAGGCATGTGTGCCAGGGTGAGGGAATAGACCTCAGTATTAGAAAAGGCTCGGGACGATGGAGCGAGTTCTACTTCATCAAACAAGAGGACGTCAGATTGATTGAATGTGTTTAGACCTTAAGGCCGGCGCATGCTTCTGCGTTTTCACAGGCCCGGAAGCGTAAAGGCCTTCCGGGCCCCTTAAGTACTTACGTATCCCTTCTTACGTGCTTACGTGCGTCGCCCAATTTTTCTAACTAGACGGCAAAGCTCCGCAAGTGTAACGTAGCCGGCAAGGCTGTGATTGGTCTGCTAACTACATAATTTCCGGAGTCGCATTTCCGGTTCATGCCCGATAATACCGGCAAAACCACGGAAGATTTAGAAGAACGAATATGTACCAAATAGAAGAGCACTTGGCAGAAGAGATCTGAAACTATGACCACGAGTATAACCCGTCACTGACCGGCGGATTTGTCCCCCAGAAAAAGGCTTTGAGGAGCCGCAGTGGCGATGTAAATAAACCGCTCTTCTTCGTGCCACACACAAAGAAGAGCCGACTTCGACAAAAAAACATTACTCCGCCTAGTGGTCTGGCGGTGAATTGCTTTGCATCCAGCGCAACGCTTGGAAAACCATGAATGACAATGAGTCCTGCGTCACAACTGCGTGAAAAGCCGCAGACGCCGTTGCAGATGCATGCGCCGGCCTTTAGATTGAATGTAAAGATGTACGACATGTTGTCTCTATCGCCTCCTAGTGGCTGGCTGCAGGGTTGGTCATAAACTCTGCCACCTCCATGTTAGCCGATGGAACATGCACCAAATTAAAAAGGTCAAATCCACGTGAAATACATTTTTCTCATAGATTATTTCTAACATTTTAGGAAGGACTTCTCACATTGATGTATTTTTACTGCAAGTTTGGTTTTCATTAGTTATAAACATGCAGCTGAGACTCGCCTGCGATTGGTCGAGCATATATATATGGGCGGGACCCCGATAGTGGGAGGAAGTGGGGACGTGTCATCCATCTTTATACACAGTCTGTGGTTTAGCAGGTTTAAAAATCCTCAACATTTTCATATCCTGGGTTGTGATGAAGGGACTCAAACTCTTTCCTCTGATCCCTGAGATCTCACCGTTCCATCTGTTCTTCTGCTTTCCAGGCCTCAGCGGGTGAACTGGGTCAAGGTGGACGATGACGTGCCGTCACACGCCGTCATCACCGGCGGCGATCTCTACATCGAGAACCTGAACAAGTCGTACAACGGAACCTACCGCTGCGTGGCGTCCAACTCAGTGGGAGAGTCTTTTGACGACTACATCCTCTACGTCTATGGTACGAGGAGCTAACACTCACCATCTCAACCTTTACCATCTCTCTCCTGTATCTCTGTCTTGTGTCTGCTTTTCTTTCTCTTCTCCTTTTGCTTTTTAACTCTTCCCTTTTTTCATCCAGATGTACACTCTTCAAGATATGCAGTCGTTTGCTTGTACGCAGTTTGTCTGAGATATTCTCGTGTTTGAAAATCGCTAACCTGGCAGTTTAAACCCCTTTTTGGATCAGAAGTTTAATTTCAGTTTTTTTGGAGGATTGTCTCATGAATCTTAAAAACCAGAATTGTCAAAAGATTTTTGAAATTGGGTATTTACAAGATTTGTGTGTTGCAAGCTAACAACACACTCACACAATCCACACTGTAGTGTTTCAGTACAGGTGCAGAGGGTTTTTATCTTGCCACTCATGTATTTAATTGCCACGGGTAATCATACACTATGTGGTTAGGTCTAAGATTAGACTCGACTACATCAGCCCCAATGAGTCACTTCCTTTCATTTTGAATATATGGATTCATGCGCCACGTCAAAATGGCCTCAGATGTAACATCCAACCCCTCCTGTGCTTGGACCCTTGACTCTGCTAAAGAGGAACTTCTTATATACATGAACCTAAATAGAAAACCCAGCTGGTGATTAAACGAATGCACCCCCGACAGAAGCTCCACCTCCCCACGTTCATCCACACGCGTTGCCAAGGCGAACCCCTGATCTCTATAAATTGGAATTAACCGCCACACACAACGCAATACGGAGCAAATGTGTGAAAAAGAAAAACAACTGTTACATATCTATTTCCAGCGCACGCACAAAATGCACAACAAGCTTGATCAGGAGGAGATATTGGCAGATTTAGACATATAGTATTCAGGATTAAAATCGCCTAAAAAGTCAGTTTTCCTTCCACAAACCTGGCTTTTCTCTTTTAAGCTGCTTCCACCAAACTTCTGCCGGGTTTATTTATATCCGTGGCTTCCTCGCCGACCTTCCATCCTTCTCTTCCCTCCCCACGGATTTCTCTGGCCCTCATAAGCATTATCTAAATATGCTTTTATGCTGTTGATACCAGTAACATTTTCTCCCCCAGAGCAGAGCATTAGACTCTAATGTGGTAATTTTCCCTCGGCCGAAAACGACTTCACTATCACTTCTGGGACACCCCCGATCCCACAGAGAAATTATCTGGCTGCTATTGTCGGAGGGAATTAGCCGAGTGAGAAGAGTAGTTTTTTTACGTCGTCGGGGGGGATGGAATGGATGCTAACGGACACCAGCTGAATGGATGTTATTTACAGCGGAGAGAGCTGATGTGCTAATGATGAGTGCAATAAAACAACGGAGCAGCTTCCTGCCACCTGCTCTATAAGAGCTGTTAGTTTAAACCCACAGTGCAGTGTCTATATTCTGTTTTTTTTATCTCTGCAGGAATCACTTTGACACGTAGATCTTTGATAGACAGGAAGTTATCTGCTTATTACTTTTATCTGAAGTAACGGTAGGTAGAACATCCTGTATATCTGTAGTCCTTCAGTCAGGAAATGGGTATTTAATCTACAAGATGTGCAGTATCATTGTGTATCGGCTTGTGAGGGATTTTCCGATTAATACGTATTGGCCATATATTACGTCTGCTCTATTTCTGATCCTTTGCTAATTTAAAACCATTGTGCTCTGTGTATAGCCAGACGTGAGCTTTTTTATTCCAACTGAGATGTTTTGCATTCACACTGATCCTCTAAAACGCTGCTGACAACTGCAATTGTGCTTCAGCTCTTGGTTCGTGCTGTGGTTGAAGACGAGTCGTCCAAATCCTGTCCAAGCCCACCTGTCACAACAGGTCCGCGCTGACAAGCTGCCTGCACAGGGCATTATACAAAATATACACGTTGTATTTTAAGAAACCAGGAGAATACATGACGCTGGCAATGGTTTTTGAATGGAGAGATTAATAAATCCATGAAACAGGCTCATCTGGGACAAAAGAGCTATCGTTACCACCGTTAGTCTGATGTGTCAGCGAATAAGCAAGGTCCGGAATCTTATGAAACTGAAGATCCAAGAAAGTTTAAGATTAAATATGTAGGTTATAAAGTTGAGATGAGATGAGAAGTTTAATTTTTAAGTGACAGAGAGGAAAAAGGTGTGTGTGTGGTCCAGGTATTGCTCATGTTGTGGGGACATGATTCTATCTACACATTATGGACTTTTGTTGTTTTCCTCATGGGGACAAAAAAGCAAGTGCTAATAACGTAGAGCGTTAAATTGTAAGATGAAGGCACGCCCACTTTTGCATTTATTCCCCCACTTAACTCTGTCCTATAAAAATGAAGGTTTTAATTGCCAAAAAAAATCATTTAAAAATTAAGAGGAAGATGTGTTTTCAGGTTTGAACGAGATGAAGTTCAGGTTAAGGTGAAAGGAAAATGAAAAAAAGTCAACACAATGTCCTCTGAAGTCATAGAGACTTTCTGTGTGTGTCTGTGTGTGTCTGTGTGTGTCTGTGTGTGTGTCTGTGAGTGTGCAAATGTGTTTCTAATCAGATCAATTACAGCCCACATTAAAGTCTCTGATAAGAGCAGCTCTGTCACTTTAAGCCGTCGTATTGCCGACAGTTGCGTGATCCTCACAGTGTAACTTTGCTCGAAGATGCCGATGAACGCTCCGGTAATTGTCGCCTTTCTCCCCTGGCCCCAAAACACCAAATCCCAATGATGTGGGCTGCAAGTTGCCTCTGTCTCATCCGCCCACACGTGCCCCCATGGTGACAGACACACAAAGCAAAGCATGGTCACACAACATATGGACGAAAAGGCATTGCACCTTAAAAAAAACAAAAAAAACGCCACCATTAAAGCCACAGGAGGGCTCCATCCTTTTAGAGCCGGGCCTTTGATGACTTTGATGTGTCTGTGGCCCCCACACGACTAATGTCCGCTGTAATTCAACAGCAAATCATGAACCAGCCTCCGCCTTGCTAATGGGAAGACAGGATGTGGTGGCTGAGCTGATTCTCACATTATGTTCCAGTCTGCCCCTCCACACACACATATATACACCCCCCCTTGCTCTTATGACACCACCGTCCTTAATGCACCATTTACCTAAACAGAAGCTGAAGGAAAGCATGTGCCTAGAAACAAAGAGGCTCCCTAGAAAGAACACCAGCATGTACTCTCTCACACAGCTGTGTAATATAAGATCCTTTCACAGCTCATGTACTGAGTCAGGGTCCCTGGGGGTCTCCAGCTGAACTCTGGTGGGGTTCGTTTGAGGTGTTAAAAGCTAAATGGACCATTTACAGGATCTTGTCTTATGTCCACTTCCTCCCACTATACGGCTATGAAGCTAAAATATCCCGGGTACAAAAGGTGCCATCTTGTTTTTACAGCATCGAATAAAAACCACTTAAAGCAACAGAAACCGTATGTGAGAAAAAATGTATTTGACGTCAAATTTGATTTGTGTCCACGTCCCGAATCCTCCAGGGGGCGATCAAGACACTTTGGCCTTGCTTTTGTGGAGCCATTCATCTTTATGTGCAGACTATATCTATAATACGCTGCAAAATCCTCTGTTATGTCCCGTTTCTGTCTTTTAATCACCCTTGATGATGATTTGTAAGTTCTGCTTTCAGTCTTCAGCATTTGATTTTCCCCACTTGGCTCCGTGTTACAAATCTTTCCTAATAAGTCATTATCAACTTAAAGAACCTAGAACGACAACAAGAGGCAATAAGGTCTCAGGTTTCTCCTCCGTCCGAACCAAACAGACCAAACCCCCTTCGGACTATCTAAAGTGAATTAAGGAGTTTCCTGAAGAACGAGGTCCATTAACATCTAAACCGGGATCCCCTCCCAGCCGTGTTGGAAAGTGATGAAATAGTGATGAAGAGCAAACGTCAGTCGAAACTTTGTCAAAACTTTCCAGCAGAAGAAAGAAAAACTAGAAAAACCCGCATGTTCGTAACGGTTAACTTTTAATTTACCAAAATAAAATCAACACAAGCTCCCAGACTGAACATTAGAGCTGTGTAACCTAATGATGAAGTACCCCCCGCCCCCCCAGCTCAATGCTCGACAGGCAGCCTCCTCCAGCCTCCCCTCTAATACATCCGATTCCAGAGTATTGTGACCCTATGTGATGGAGAACACCACGAGCCTGGCCGACACTAACAATGTTACCAGAGAGGAAAAAGAATGCCGTGTGCACATATCCGGCTCTCACTGCTGCTCTGACTTCTCAGGGTGAGAAACCAAAAACCATCGGGGGGGGGGTGTTCCCTCTCGGAGGCGAGTGAGACCCGGCGCCGAGGGGTTTGAAGTCGTTTACAGGCCGACGCTCTCCCAATACCCGAGTCTCTCTCTCTCTTCCAGCCGGCTCCTTGGCCACCACCGGATGTTATTGCACGCCAGCAGCATGTGTAGTGACCCTGTTGCTCTCAGTCATCTTCCTACTTACTTTACGCTTCTCCGCCCGTTTGGAAACACATGGGAGTCGCTTCAGAAATCACCGTCAGCGCTTTTAAGTGGCATCTCCATCTCGTGTTCCGGAGGAGCAAAGTGTCCTGAAACATTCCGTGTGTAAGTGCCATCGCGTTTGCCGTAATTGCACTTGAGTGGAAGTGAAATTGCTGTGTTATGAGGAGGGGTGGAGGGGGGGGGGAGTAGCTCATCACGCCCCAAAACAAATTTGCAAAGAGGTTTTGAATTCAGTCTGTGGGATCTCGAATTCCATAATTTCTCTGATACACTAAAAATGTCTCCAATTCACTTAAAATGCCATGTAACATATATTTTTTACATACGTCAACAGTCAAATTATGACAATATGACAAAAACTACCCGTCTCTTGCAGATCACTGGATGATAAACTTGAGCCCAGGTTTTATTCTGAGATTCTGCAGTGAATTAAAAAGGTCTGAGATACATTTAAAGCTCAATAAAAACGTACTTGAACGAAATCCAATTCATGGACATTTTGAAGAAATCATGTTTTTATCCAAACAGGCAGGGGATTATTCTATCTTGTTATTATCATGTATCTTTTAGTAGCCTTTATTGAACCAGGTTTGTCCAAAAGAGATAAACAACAATATAAGTAATTAACAGACACACATTATTAACATTTAAACACTTTCACACTGACAGACTGGACTCAGAGGATTTTACCAGAGCTTCAAACTCCTTCAGCTTCAAAACCTGGTCAAGTCTTTAACTTGCCTGAAAACCTAAAAACTTTCTTCCCCAAAATTCAGTCCAGACTTTTCGAACAACAAATCACAGAATGTCCACAGAACTGAGATCGCGAGCCAATCCCAGTTTGCATTGAGAGGGGTGGGCAGATTACTGAGATTACGCAGGACATGCACTTGGAGACAAACAGATTTCAGTTTCAGGAGCGATTTCCATCTGTTTGAAACTGAACACACCGACCAAGATGGCTGCTCTCGAGCTGGAGAGAGAACTCTGTTGAATTAGCTTGTTTGCATTTTGGAATTCGAGCTGCACCCCACTCACAAAGTCGAGAATATCACCAGCTCAGATCCTGACAGGGAATAACGAATCGCTCTTGAAGAGGTGGGTTGAATTCTGTTCTCGGACCTGAAATGCACGGCACAGACTCGTTAGGCAGGTAGAAGTTTCAAAAGTAATTTATTGCAAACATGAAAAAAAAAGGGGCCTGGGGATGAAGGGGCGAGTGCTGGGATGTCCAGGCGGAGTGGCAGCCCGGTAATGGGTTCGATGAAGCGGAGCGGGCGAGTCTGGAAGACGGGCAGAGTTGGACCGGGAATGGCAGATGTGGCTGAGCAGGACAGGCGGACTGGAGCTGAATCCAAACAGGTGGAGCAGCTGCCGGTATCTGAGGCGCAGGGAGAGAGAGAGAGAGAGACAGAGAGAGAGTGAGAGAGAGAGCACAGAGCAGGAGAGAGAGGAAACCACCGGGTCAAAGAAAACAGGCGAGAGGAAAGAGACTGTGGCCGACTCGATTTACTGTACTGTTACACGGAACAATCTGGCAAAGGCTGGGGGGGTCTGGGTTTATAGAGATGCACCAGGTAACAACACTCACACGCCAGACGCACACACAAACACACACACACACAAACACACACACAATGAAGACAGAACGATGGGGAAATAAATGAAGAGAAAAAGGTAGAAACAGACGAGAGGACCTGAACCTGACATGACGAGGGAAAACTCATCGGACCGACAGAGCTTAGAGGTGCTAATTGGATATTATGTCAAAAAAAGAAGAAGAAAAACAAATGAACCATAAGGTTTGTCAGTGTAAAAAAAGAGATATATAAAAGGAAAGTTTTGTGACGAGTCGCAGCCCGACACGAGGCAGCGCCGAACACGTCGTTCAACTCCCACACTGCTATGAGTCACTAGGAGCTTACGTACACTGCCAGGCAGAATGTTGCCGTAGCGATGCAGGAAATGAGAAGATGTGCAGCTCAGACGTCTGTGATGAGCAAGAATGTGTGTTTTTTATTCTCAACATGTGAAAAGGTGATCTTCAGTGATCTGATTAGAGTCAAAAGACAAATGTTTAGTGTCAGTGTTCACTCACTATCAGAGGCAAGTGGTAAACAGCCACTTTATCATATTGCAGATACATGTAGGACATCAGCTAATTCTAGACTTTATTGTCCCTTTCTGGGAATTTTTTTTTCATTTTAAAGGTATTAAATGTAAATGAAGACAAACAATGTATCTACACTTCCTCCCATTATCAACAAATGAAGCTCAAACATCATGGATTCAAACGCCGCCCTCTTGGAGCCGTGCCCTCGTCACTCTCAGCTGTCAATCATTAGGTTTCACCCTTTTTATAGCATCAAGTTAAAAAATTAAAACCAAATTTATCAGAAACATGAACACTTCAAATGACAGTAACCATCTTTGAGAATAATTTGATTTACGTGTACTTTGAATTTTTAGTGTGCTCCATGATCCATCTGCTAACATGGAGGAAGAGAGGTTTATATGACCTATACTGAAGCAAGCCACCAGGGGGCAATCAAGATGCTGTGGCTTCACTTTTGTTGAGCTGTCATGTCGTACATTTTTACATTATTTCTTGAGAAATTCCCGGAAAACTTCAAAAATCTTGTAATATTAAAGAAATGAACTAATTGCTGGATCAGATCCATTTAATGGAACCAGCTCTAAACGTTAATGGGTGTTTTTCCCTTTTTGCATAATCCTTCTGTGAAGTAAGCACGAGTGATAATAGTGTGAAAAATATGGAATCACGACAATAGTATAACATCAGCCCTTTTATAGTTTATAGAAATAGATTAAAGTTGGGTCCATGTCCCATTGGATAACATGGATGAGGCTGGGTGTGTGTCAGGATTATAAAGACAGCTCTTTATTGAGATTACTGACACAGCTTTTCATGCAGATTTAAAGACGCCGGTTGTGTCTCTGTGTTTAAAACAGGAAGCAAGTTTCACCGGTACGTTTACGCGACGCATCCTTCGAACTCCTCTCGCTCGCCGCGTGTCTCGGAGCTTCTTGAAATCCGTCTCCGTGCGCTCGGACTAGAACACACTGATTCATGCAGCTCATCAGTAAACAAGGCCCGGTGACTCAGTGGGAGGGAGAACACATTCTGCCTGTCACATCTGAAAGTCAATGAGCTCCAGTGTTTCTTTGATACATCACATCGGCAATCCACTAGAAGAAGGGAAGGGTAGCGTGTGTGTTTGTTTGTGTGTGTGTGTGTGTGCCCGGATGGACTGTACAATCAGACAATACCAACACTCTTTCTTTTAATCTGTTTATTTTTTTTTTCTCTCCAATGTTAAGTTTTTAATGAGTTGTTGACACTGATGATCTCAAACATCTGCCGGACGCTCACTGTTCATGATGGGATAAAACCAATTAGACAGCACCACCCCCCCGAGCCGGAGTCCGTGTGTGAAGCTCATCAGCTCCCGGCTTCGTCTGCCAGCCGAGCCCCCCCGACGGATCGAGTCTCTCTTCCGCCTTTTGTCTCCACATCGGTCCCGAACAGCTCCTTTTGTATTTGTCAAGGTTGTTTGTTATTTTTTTTTAAAAGGAGCTGCTGATGGTTGACGGATTGAAAACATACTGTACAACCGGAGGAGTTTGTGAAATCGGACCCAGATCACCTGAAGGCCACGATTTGCATTTTAAAATCTGCTTCTTGAGTTTCTGAGCGGCTGCACGCTCTCCTCTGCCTTGTAGCTTTGTGATTTGATTCAGAGGATTTGTGTTACTGTGAAAAGACTTTTGTAGTGACTGTCAACATCTAATGCCCTCGGGGAAGACGACTTTTAAATGATAAACAACCGCTGCTGCCCCAAGGGACCACATTACAAACAGCAGGGGGACTTCAATCATCTCTTTGAATTTTGAGTTTGCTCTCATTTCATTGTTTAGCTGTGTTTGCTTGAAACGACAACGATCGTTTTGCTCGTGGTCAGTGTGGAGAATGAGACTGAGGCTGGTGTCATTTCGTAAAGAGCTGTTTTAGAAAATATTTACTCAAAACAGTTGATTTATTTGTGGATTATTGACTCTATTTGGATTTATTTTCAACTTGGAAAATGTTGAATCACACACCGGGCTCTCAGTTTGGTCCATGTCCCATCTGCTAACATGAAGAAGGCCCTTCTGCAGCCAGCCATCAGGTGGCGATCAAGAGGTTTTGGCTTCACTTTATATATCATCCATGGTTCAAACATAATTTTGGAGACTGTAAAGCACGAATGCTGTTCTGTACTTTGGCCATATATGCCTTCCTCTCACCCAGTGCTGGCTCCAGCCCTCCTGGCATGTCCCTCATGATCCGCAGTATTGATAAAGAACGGATGCATGTTGATCATTTCCAGCGGCAGGATGGTTTATTTTGGACTATCACCTTCAAGTAAACTCAAGTGGCTGCAGTATCAGTGATGGAGGAGGGAACAGCAAGAGTGTGTTCATTGATGTGATTGAAGTTATTTGTATTTGAGTTATTTCCCCTGAAAATAGAGCTATTTGGCAAAGTGGGATAGGATCTAACAGGCTGTGGCTATATATTTGTTCTTGTCTTTTTATGGGAATTTTTTCTTTTACAATTCCAAGATATCTAATACATCCTCATGGTTGGTGTGGTCTTTTTTCAGATTTTGCCAAAACGCTACCAGATTTACTTTCCGCTGGTTTGGTCCAACTTTCTTTTAGAATTTAGCTCCTTCAGTCAATAGTTTGAGTTTCTCTCTCATGGTTTTCATTCACACTTTGCACTTAAAACCAGACAGAAATCATTCAATGGTAGATTCCACTGTGCCAGAAATTTCAAGGCCCGCTGTTCTTGAAAGCTGAATCATAACTCTGACGCTGTGGCCTTAGCTTTTAAAGAAAAGCCATTTTGGCACATGTGCTTCATCCAAGAAGCTGAAATGCTGATTGAGAATGAGTGTGCAGATGTCCTTTGTGTTTCCACGTTTAGAAACCCAAACGTTGATATCGTGACATTCAGCCTTTAAAGATAAGGAAAGTCATACCTGCTGCAGTGTTGTCACTAGTGCCCCCTGCAGGAAACGAGTGGAATAGCTGCAGTGTTTCCTGTTTCTCTTAGATATATTCACAATGTTTACCACCAGTTAAACAGCGTCCCACCTGCCTCCTTAGATTCCCTCTCCTCCCTGCTCTCTGTCCACACACATTTCCTTTCCTCACCTTCTTATAACAGCCTATTTCATTAAGGGGCCGAGCAGCCTTTCTCCTTATCGACAGCCAGAAATTACTTCTTTTTTTTTTCCCCGGCACCTTTTAATAACCCCAACAGGTTTTGCAGCCCGTTCCCAGGCAATCAGAGCAGCATGGGAGGCTTTCTAACCAGGCAGCATTGCCAGCGGCCTCATATCAGTGCAGCCCTGCCACTTCAACAGGGAAAATGTCACTTTTGATATCTCCCCCCTGGTCATTGTCAGGGTGGGGAGTCTAACCCGGCTAATGAAGGAAAAGGGGAAACGCTGTGGGAGGAAAAACGGACCCAGCTTGATGCTCTTTGTTTATTTTATGTTTTTTCATTTCTATGCCTCAGCGGCAGTGACAGCGATGGTTAGAGGCGTTATGCTTCCTGGCCGTGCTTCTGGTCCATCCCGCTCTCATGAGGTAATCTCTTCAAATTTGGTGCATACGTTCACATGGACTCTGGGATGCAGCTGATAACAATTTACTGGTGAAAGCTCAAGGTCAATTTAACCTCACAAAACATATTTGCGACCAGAATCCATTAATCCATATGCTAATTATGACATAATACACTTAATACCTCTCATAAAATGTCCTTAGTCTTCACTACATCTTTTTGGGTTGTCCGTTTGTCGTGTTCACCCGTTCTTGTCATCACTTATCTCGGAGGAATGTCTGGATGACCTGATTTTGTCTGTCAAAGGTTAAAGGTCAAGGTCACTGATGGTTTTTATTTCAACTCAAGCTTTAATATGCAAATTATGACAAAATGCCTTTTATTAAATTATCTTGAAGGTCCATACGTACACCAGTTGATTATATTTGGAACATGCATCCACAAGGATTGATGGACAGACTGATCAGGTTTTGTCGGTCAAAACGTTAAAGGTCAAGGTCACTATTACTGTTTGGAGCATAACTCAAGAATTCATATGCTAGCTTCAATATTGTTTTTTGGTTTGTCTCTCTCTCTCTCCGTGTTTCTATCCGTGCGGTCAGTATTTACGTCTTTCTATCTCGATGTCTCAGGAACACCAGGGGGCACAAATGTCCACTTGACCTTGAAGATGATCCGATGAATTTTGTTGTTGAAAGGTCACAGTCACTATAACTTCGGCCATAACTCCAGCATTCATACGCAAACTCTGACAAGATACCCTCAAAACTTTCTCTTATTCAGTTTCCTCTTCCTTCCTTCCTCTTCTTATTTCCTCTTCCAAAGTCTTTACTACATATCTTAACCGACTCTGAACGCCCATGGATGTAAACTGCAACTTTACTGATATAATGTGGTAACTATGTGTTTATCATTTCCTTCCCTGTGTTTTCATCTACCGCCATTTATCGTCTCGTTATGTTTGAGTTCATACATCACATTTCATTTTATTGAGAACACGCGTTTGTTTGTGGAGACGACTCGCTGCGTAACCACGACAGCTTAAGTGCAGCAGCAGCACGTGTTACTCATTAGACTCTTAATCACTTCTAACCACCGTGTGCTCGCCGGAGACGTGAGGAAAGTTCCCGACACTGATCATCGCAGTCGGCCCGAGACGCGATGATGTGTTGACGTGTCACCGCTGTGTGTACAGTATTTAATCTGCTGTCGCCCGGCTAATTCATCAAAAAGCTCTGCAGCCGATCTCAAACCCACACGATGAGCTGCTGGTCGTGCATCAACCAGCGATACCATCATCTCCCAGTGACTTCACTTTATCTTCATGGTTTTGTTTTTTTTAACTCATTTGCCCCCCCCCACCCCCATCCCCACCCCCTGTGTCTGTCATGTATCTGTCCTCATCCAGATGCTCCCACCACCACCCCTATACCCACCACAGCCACCACCACCACCACCATCATCACCACCACCATCTCCTACCCCGAAGCCAATCAAGGTACAGTATCAACCCCTCACACAACCTGTTTATCTGTGTATGTGTGTGTGTGTGTGTGTGTGTGTGTGTGGGCTCCCTCAGCGCCCCCCCGACTCCATATATCTCCATCTTCATGACACGGCAGCAGTCACATCCGCAGGCTTGTTTTCTCACCCTGTGGTTGAGGTCACCCAGGTCTGTCACAGCTTCTCACAGTCGATTCTAAATGTTATCATCGTTTAACGGGTGGAAATGACTGAGTCGCATCACACTCGCTTCTTCCTGTAATGAGTTTTAAATAAGACTTGAACCGGAGGGGGGGAAGCTTGGTCATTTTACGCTTAATTTCACGTTCACTGATGAAAAGCCGGAGATGCAGGAAAGTTCAGGAAAAGCTGGTAAGTGGATATTGTGTTGAGATTGTTTTGTCATGAGGTCAGAAACAAACTCAGAAGTAGTGCAGCACTTTGGAATATGCGTCTCAGAGAGAGAGACGTGAACTTTTGTACAGATCTAATGACTTCGAATTTTAACCGGAGCCAACTCGTTCCCTCTGTTTCCAGTTTTATGCTAAGCTAGGCTAATGATGCCCTGATTTCACTATTCCTCCGTGTAATCGGCTGTCGTCCGATGATGGTTCGGCCTCTGGGGGCAGCAGCCGATGTTTCGGGGCTTCCGGTGTAGACGGCAGATATCAGGGGCCAAGACTTCATCTTCTGTTCACTGCTTTCAGTCTGAATATAGTTTCTTTCATCACACAAGTTATGATGCATTGATTCTCTTTCTAGGTGTTTTAGGTCCAGACGAAATTTTAGGCTCATCTCTATATTACATTACATTACATTACAATTCATTTAGCTGATGCTTTTATCCAAAGCGACTTACAATAAGTGCATTCAACCCTGAGGGTACAAACCCAGAACAACAAGAATCAAGACAGTACAATTTCTTCGAAATAAAGCAAAACTACAAAGTGCTATAAGTAAGTGCCATTCTAGTGCTACCAAAGTGTAAGTTTCAAAAAGTGGTTAGTTTTTTTTTTATTTTAGTTTTTTTTATTCAAGGTACAGTTGGAAGAGTGTGTTTTTAGTTTGCGGCGGAAGATGTGTAAACTTTCAGATGTCCAGATGTCGATTGGGAGCTCATTCTATAGACAGCCATCTGCATATGAGGGCAGATAAATTAAAAAGCAGAAAGCTGATGCATTTCGGTAGATGTGTTCCACCTCTTTCGTTCTGCGATGCTCAAACGTGATTGGTCAAACTCAAAGAGGACTTGGGGTCATTTAAAAAACTCGTCTGACGATGTTTCAAGTCTTTCATTGAACTTTTAAACTTTATGTTCAAACTTTCGGTGTCACGGTTGCACATTATGATCCACAAGCTCAAATCAAATGCACGAAATGTTCTGTAAAATATTGGTTAACATGGAAACTTGACAGATGAAAATAGACTTTGGTGGAATTTATACGACCTCATCTATCACAGTCAGGAATTATGAGTAATTACAGCGCTCGGCGGCACAAAATGATTTTATGATATGCCCCTGTGAGTTCCTCTGGTTTTTCAAACGAGTGTGTGCTCGTGAATAGCAGCGTGACAGTAAGGTGTGATATCAATTCAAATGGCATGATGGGAAAACCTAATACAAGCAAATAGTAGAAAGGCCATAAATTATGAAACAATGTTTAATAATTGCTCCGTGATTATTGTTCTTCAACATTTACTCACGAATAATATGAAACTAATTTGTTGTTTGTTAAATAAAACACTATTATAGATCAGAGGTGGACTGAGGGAAGCGGCAGCAACAACTGAACAAGAGCTTTTCTGAAAATTAAGCCCATTTCAGAAAAGAAAAGAAAATATGTATCAGGCTCGTTCAGCCACAGAACTCAGGGCTGTTGTGAATGTAAATCTCCGAAAAGACGCTGATAGAAAACATCGCTTTGTGCCTCGAAAATCAGCCTGAGCTCCAAAAACGCAATCAAAGCCTCTCTGACAGACCACTCGATGGGAACAAATCTCACGAGGCTGTCAGAAATCACAGGCATTGTGCTTGATTATGCCATCTGATTGGATTAAAGAGAATAGCTATCTGTGAGGGCTGATTGACGGCTCCTCTGCCTCGGATCAAGGAGTGCGGAGTCGGCTCAGGCCCGTTCTGATTATAGCTCTCTTGACTGATCCATGCTGAGATCTCCGCTGATTTGCAAAATGATCCAGTTATTTCTAATGTGCCTGCTGAGAATTATACAGTTATTGTATAGGTAAATAACACTAATAAGGACGTATATTCATATAGACGGTATGTGCAGAAAGTAGAGATGAATATATTGGAAAAGCAAAGCAGGGTCATGTGGCCTTTGCTGCTGCAGCCTGACTCTTTCTGCTCCGGCCAATAGTTAATTGTGGCATCGCCTGTAATAGAGAGATTTATAGATTTGTTCTTGCACTCTACTGTTACATAAATATTTCAGTGGGTTTATAACAAAAATAAAACACGAGGTAAACACAGCATTCTTCACCATGGAGACAGGTTTATTGGTTCTGCTGGTCGTCCTCGCCGGATGATTTTTCTCTGTGATGTTTTATATTCATAAAACACCTGTATGTTGTTGTTGTTGTGAAAAATGTGGGTATAATAAAAAACAGTCTAAACTCAGTCTATGGTGGATCAGCTAATAATGGCGTCTTTAAACCTAATGACCCTGTGGAACCTTTAAAGGGGGTTTTAATGTGTCATTAAGGTGCAGTTGCAATTTACGTCCACAGAGGCCGCTGTTGAGCAAATGTTTTGATGTTGCCATGGAAGCATGCCCATGGCAGCTATCTGTCATAGAGGTGATAAACACTGGCTCCTCCACGTTAGCAGATGGGACTGGAACCAAACAAAAAATCTAAAAGTATACATCAATTAACCTTAACCTAATGATGGTTTTGTTCATTTTCAGTTCTTATCACACTGATGCTGGTTTTCATTTTTCTGATAAATTTGGTTTTAATTAGTTGTTTGATGCGATAAAAATGGTGCGAAACTTGTCAATTAGATCACCAGCTAAAATGTCAGCGTTTGATAGGAAATATTTGTTCCATTTTTGTCCAGTGACGTGGAGATGCATCATCCAGTTTCATTTACGGTCATGAGATGAAAGTTGGCGCAATGTCTTAATGTTTCCAGATATTGAGAGTAAGCAGAATATGATCGTAACCAATAGAAACGATAGCCAAAATGAATATTCAGTAAATTATTCTAAATGCATGTAAAAGAATTCTATACATTTGGGTAAAAATTGATATATTCAAACTCTTCCCACTAATTTAGTTTGGAGCTTTCACCTGTCTCCCTTGTCGTCATACATCGTACAGGATGTGATTCATAGACTTTGCTGTGTGTCTCAAGTTCTCCTGCACATTTAACGACAGACTAACATCAAAATAATTTAGTAGAAATGAAATGCAAAGAAAGTCTCAGACCCGGGGGGGAAAAAGCTCTTCACTGGAATACAGGAAACTTACAATGCATGGCAGTCACTGCACTTACTCCATATAACTACAGTGTATTGGCAGATTAGTTCAGTCCCGTATATGAACAGGACTCCACCTGATGAGTGCCAATATTTTCAGATTGAAACAACCCACTTACAGTTTCTGCCAGCTGTCGTCTCCTCGATGGCTTTCAGCCGTCGGGGGTTTTCCATCATTACTGTGTGTGTAGATTGAAGGCAGCAGACACGTATGGCCGTAATACGTTCTACCATTTGATTTCATTTACCCTCGGCGTGCCAAGCAGATCAGAGACTCGCTGCCAAATGAATCTATCAGAGCCCGGCTGAATTATTTCGCTTTTTTTCCTAATTCAATTCCACATTAGAGGGAAAGAAGAGAGTACTTTTAAAAAATCTATTAGAGCCTCAACACATGGCTCTTAAGTTTAGAGAGTGACAAGGGGAAATGACTAAATTGCTATTTTCACTACTAAAAAAAAAACCCAGTGCTGACCAGCTCCTGTAATTAGGACAGGCAGCTAAATAGTCTTTTATATTCCTTTTCTCCTCCGTCAAAATCCTCTGTTTCATTTCCTGTGTGCTTTAGATTCTTTTATTATTTCCGTGTCAGTGTGGATGACACATCTTTCTTGAAAAGCCTCTTTTTGGTTTGGTGCAAATCCCCTGTTGTCGTAGCGATTCAACATTCAACCTCTTTCATATTTTATATCTGTCATCCCATCGCCTGTCTCTCCCCCATTGATATAATATGACTGATCATAAAACAACTAATACAACACACGGCTGGAAAAAAGAATGCGGAAAACAGATAATAAATGTGGACCTGTATGCAAATCAATCAGGCTACGACCTCTAATCCATTAAAGCAACACTATGTAACTTTTATTGAGCACCAGCGCCCTCTGCAGCCACATGTGGGGACTCATTCTGTTGGGATCCCTGTCTGAGCGATGAAGTGGTTTTCATGTAGAGAAGAAACATCGGAACTGAAATGAAACACAACTTTACCCATGATCCTTGGCTTGTGGAATCAGAAGAGCTGCCGCTTTAACAAAACCATCAGACTCTGGTTATAATTCTTCATATTTTAAAAGTTACCTGCTGAATATTGGAGATAAACGCTGTTTTTTTAATGACTCCTAAAGCCCAATTCATTTTGCGTCAAAGCGTACAACTACGAATGCCCGGCCTATGAATTTCGTAGGCTACGGGCAAACTCAGAATTTAATTTGTGAGGAGTGGGAAAATTCTTCATATTCTGAGTCAGTGAACCATCAAACTCATTTTAAAGCTGCTGTTTTATGGTAAAAGCAAAGTTTTTAAAACTCGAACTATAGAAGCAAAGAGGAACAAATATCCTCTAGATTTACATGAACATTATGTAGTAAAGAGTTTTATGAATTCAGTCCTCTTGACTAACACGTGCTCTCAGCGTATGATTCTGTGCGTTTGTTCCCACTTTTTCCTGTTTGGTTCCTTGTCCATTTTAAGAGTGGAGCCAGCCGGCTATAACTAATTGGATCAAGGTCGATAGCAACAGAATAACGGCCCCAAGAGAGCATCAGTGATATTACAGCACTCAGCCGCGTCATGGAAACACGAGTGCGGAGCCCAACACATCTTCTTAATGTGGGAGTATATTGTCTCGTGGAGGTGTTACTGCTCCACACATTGACTAAAAGGAGATGAAGCTCGTAAAGATGAGGCCAGGAGGTAATCAGGCAGCACACAACATTTGGGAAAGTACCACTAGTGAAGACACATTTGGACGCATTCAGCTCGGTATTTACACACACGCTCATATTTACACTACACCAGCCACTGCACTGCATAGTGTGAGTTCAGCTGTGTTCAAATAAGGGCTGTATTGTGCAAGTAAATTGTGTTATTTATTTATTTTTGTTAAAAAGTTGTACATGCACATCTTTAAAGAGAAAACTCTCCCAAAAAGCCCAAGTCTGTCTGAATGAAAAGATGCTTTTATCTCTTGGTGCAGCCACAAAAAGGCTGCCTTGTGTTTGAGTTTAGTTTTACTCGGTTTCACAGATAAAAGAAGATACTGTATGTGTGTAGGAGAACGCCTGTACAGTACCAACTTGTTTTTCTCTCGCTTCAAACTAGATTAATGATCCTCAGCTCCGCTCCCAGCTCTGTGAGGCGGTTTGAGGTGAAAGTTGAGCATGAGTATGAAAATGCAGCATTTGTTTTGCAGGCTTTTGGTCATAAACAAAGTAAACGCATGACTTAAAACCTAAAGATGGTTACTAGAGGATCACCTAACTCTTAGAAATACTTCCTCTGGGGTCCATGTGTTTGCAGAAACTCTTTTAAGTATTCTATACAGTGCTGTTATGAATCAGCTCATATTATTTTTACAGTATTTGATGTATGTTTGGATAGTGGACTTTGCTAAGTTGTGTTTCTGTCTTTGTTTGCATGTGTTAGAATACTTTTGTGTTGTTACAGCTTACAACAGGTGATGTGCTGAGAGGCAGTCTGGTGCACATCGGCAAAAAAGTTTTTATAGGTGGAAGATTAAGAGCCGTCAGTGACGCTGGAAGAATGTTTAAATATACCCTTGTTAAGTTTGAATACATTGGTTTTCACAATTAGATCGACTTTTAATTTATCAGAGCACGAGTCAAAATACTTTCCACACTTAGTGTCCAATATGAGCTTGAATCATAGTAAATCCATCAGCTCCTAACAAGTAGCAATAATAAAAACAAGTTATTGTTTTAATTTATTGTCATTGCACCAACAACGAAATTAGGATTTTGTCCTTTCTTACTGGATTCAAACCAACATGCAGAAGTTTGTGTAGGGTAAATCTCTCGCTGAAAGGAATGAGATAGTTTCTGTATCGACAGAGGTCTATGTTGGAAACAGCAAAATTCTGGGAAATACAAGAAACCACAAACTAAAGCTGTGGAGCAGAGGAGGCTGGTCCGAAAAAGTGGATCCAACTCGAAAAAAAAAAGTAATCATGCAGCCAGCGGGGACGCCCAGCAGTGTCCTGGCATTTTCCATAGTGCAGGATTCCACATAATGCATTTTCTGCCAATATAATTATGATTGACATGCAGTTATCTCTGCATGTTGAGCTGGATGTCACGTCACAGTCGGCCTCCAAAGGGCTCATGGGAAGCGTGGCCGGTCGTCATGGCGCTGTGTCCACGGTCGGGGGGGACGCGGCCCGCCAGGAGCTGACCGGTGACGCTGGAGATGGTGAACGAGGGGGGGGAGGCTGCTCAAAAATGTACAGGCAATCACTCAGCGGCAGACATATTGAACGGCCCCACATGGCGGCCGCCCACAGTGTAATGAGGCCACGCTGCCTTTTCTGTGACACTAATGAACTCGAGTACATGACTGCCTCCGAGCAGTGACGGAGATAAAACACAAAAAGGCCTTTGTTGCTTTCTGAGATGACCTTGAGTGAACCGCTGAGCTGAAAGATGAAAAGTCGCACATTTCTTAAAGGAGACATGTTTTGCTCCGAGACAGGTTGATCATTTGAATTATTACTTCAAGGTTTTAATGGTCTTATGTTCAGAGAGCAGGTCACACCCATCCTGTGCGTCGCTGCAGCTCCTCCTTTCAGCCTCTGTCTCAAACACCTGCTGTAAGCTCCTGTCTCTTTAAGACCTTCCTCCTGAAGGTCCACTCTGTTATGATTGGTCAACCACTTCTAGTGTGTTTGGAAATGTCGGCCTCCGCTCTAGCTTTATGTTTTGTTGGCGACCGGCCGCTACGTGCAAATGTGAGTAATAGAGTTTGGATTCCCGACCCGAGTCCGTCAGTAGATGTCCGGTCTGGTTCAGACAGAAATTTCTAGCGCTAATTTCGGTTTCAGTCACATTGGCTGCGCTATAGCTGCGTGATATTTTACTCCGCACGTGTCTGTAAATGTCTGTTGAGGTTGGGTTTGTTCTTTTTCTCCTGGGTTTGGTCGAATTTGGATAAAAAATTGTGGCCTGACCTGTATATTCAGGACGATATGAGGACCACACAAGCTACTTTCTTTACTTTGGGCTTTTACATACCTATAAAACACGTGAGACAAAAGACAAACTGAAAAACCAACTTGAGCTACGTCATGAGTCCGTGCTAATATACTGTCCCACTTCCTCTGTCCTCGGTCCAAATGCCCCGGAGTGCAGTTTCTCTGCCCATTTACTGATCTGATTAATGATTTAGATCTAACACAATAACGTCTGCTCCACTGGCCACCGGTGACAATTTGACTAATTTAATCAGAATCTATAATTCTGTGGTTTAGCTAAAGGTCCATTTCAGTCAGGAGGCACCTTTTGTTTTTTTAGTTTCCCTTTATGAACACATCTTCACAATTAGATTTTGGTTTATTTTATTGTAAATCTACATTTCAGCGAATTTGCCTGTTGTAATCACCAGTTGAAAAAACTGATATTACCTCTCAGGCTGCGGTGAAGCAGAAGCCAGACTAAAAATAAACCAAATGTCAAGCTCCCTGTTCTGTCTCAACAAATATCAGAGTAATTAATATGCAACAGTAAATATCACACGATATTGATAACCGGTCAAGTAGCTTCCTGTTTGTTTCATTAAAGTCAGACGAGGGAAAATGTTCATTTATCGTCTTTTTATCCTGGAAAACAAAGTAATTGTGCAGATCTGTAAAGTGTGCAACTTCTTTACGAGTCACTAAAACCCAAATACAGTTCTTTGTCTTGAATCTTAATGACACATCTGTATCCAGACTGGAGGAGCCAGGGATCTAACCACCTTCTGATTAGTGGACGACCCGCTCTACCTCCCGAGCCACGGTCGAACCCTCGGTTGATCACGTAGATTCTATTAAAAGATCGACTTCAGAAACTCCTCCATGTTAGTTGACGGGACATAAACCAAACAGAAAAATCACAGTACATGTTGAAAAGTTGGTTTGGATGGTTTCCTGTTTCTGCTAAGTTTGGTTTTATTTAACTATTAGATGCTATTAAATAAAGATACTCTGAAGTGAACTCTAAACCTTCTTTAAAACAAGCTCACGTGTGTGATACCGTAAAGTCTGAATTGCAAACTCACAACTTTCCCTGTCACCTACAAGCTCTTGTTTAAAAACCTGCCAGTTTAACAGAAAACCTAATCCTGTAGATAACATAACGCTGAGGCTCTCGTAGTGTTTTCACTGAACCCAATAAGCTCAGAAGTCGTCCCTCTAGCGACCGGCCTGTGGCTTCATGTGGCTCCGACAGGCCTCAGCTACCCAACAAGGAGAAATGGATCCTCGAGCTTCAGGTCTTCTAAGACGGACCTGACTCAGTCTCACCTTGTCTTTGTCCCTCTCACCCTGAGCCTCTGGCAGCAGGGCGGAGGTGTGGCGTTGGCCTGCTGCTCCCTGAACATCTGCCCAGCTCCTCCACAAACATCTGTGTGTGAGTTGACGGCTCACAGGCTGCGCTCCAGTAGCAGCGTAACGATTAGTTCATCTCTCTTTGTGTGTTTTATCCTTCCAGACTTAAACAAATGTTGTTGTTATCACTTCAGATTCATGTCAGTGCTCTGACTGTGTCGAAAGGTTGAAATGTTCTTGCACACATGCAGAGATAAACGTTCTGTTTGTTGGTGGCAGCATCTTTACTCTCTTAAGTGTCTTTACAGCACCACTGGGTTCTCACTCCAGCACAGGAAGGTGCATCTTTCTACCTTGGCTATGAAACAGTGGACAGTAGGAGTCTGCTTGGTAGTTACAGTGTGTGTCTGTGTCGGGGGTCAGATCAAATCAATTCGCTCAATTCAACTCTGTGGTTGTGTTTGCAGCAGGTTGATGAAACAAGGGGGAGTGAAATCTTGTTTTAACACATGGGTTTATTCTTTTTCAAGATTGGGAACCTGCTAAGATATAAAAATTGATAAAATTTGGCCACAAACTAAACATAATTAGAGCGCAACCGATGTGGCTTTTTGGGGATAATGTCAAAACTATTATTGGGGAGTAATGTTTTTCTTATGCTGATTTATCGGCCGCTTTTATCAAACTTTTATAACAAAGAAATGTAATTACAGCTTGAATTTGTTATTATATATATAGAAATAGAAAGAAAACAGAAGATAAGTGCACATTTATCCTGTATAATTTTTCATTCAGTGCATATTGGTAAACATAAACGCTGATGTCTATATATGTACTTATTTGTATTTTTATCATCCAACCAATAACTCTAAGCCTATATAATCATCTTTAAATAACTTGTTAATCAAATCATGTACAAACATATGTTTATATCTTATAATCATCAAGGAAAGAAAGTGTTTCAGCACTTTTTTAATTTACAGTGACTTTATACACACACACACATATTTATGTTAATAACAGAGACAAATTCACCAAATTCATTATTCATCATTTTCCTCCTGAGCAGCCGAGCCGCTGATAAAACTGCTGATGCAGGTCGAAGCAGCGGGAAAGATCGAAGCCGGGACACACAGAGGTCACACAGAGGTCATAGGCAGAGGGAAACTCTACGATTACAAGCAGCCACTTATCAGATCATCTAATAGCATCTGGAACACACTATCTGCTGCTGGAATCAAAGGTTATATCCACTTTTCCCAAACGCTCACTGTAGCAATGCAGTCAAATGTGAGGCTAGGGGACCGATCACGAGGAAAAGTCGTACGTCAAAAAACCTTATCCTGGCCCGACTCATCTCCAGGACTTCGCCCGAGTCGCTGCCATCGGAAGCTTCTCCTCTGCAAAGTGTTTTTTTTCCCCGAGTCATGCTCTGTTAAACCGGAGCAGCTGCACAATTATTTTCTCCTGATAGTTTGTCTTCGCTGCCAACAGCGTCTACATGATAATAGTTCCATCCCTATCTCCTCAAGCAGTCGCCACACTCCCCTCTGTATGCAACGTCCAGTGTGTGCAGCGGGAAAGTGTGTGTTTTGCCAATGAGTGTGTGTGTGTTGTGTGTGCGGGTGTGTGTGTTTGTAAAGCTTTTGTTTATCTCTGCACTGCCTTTGGTTCCCTTTGATTTCCCGTAAGCCTTATGTCTTTTGTCATGTTCTGGTCTTCCGAATGCTTGCTTATGGGTGTCATTTGTTTTCTTCCCACTGCCTCCCTCCCTCCCCTCCCTCCCCTCCCTCCCCTCCCTGCCTCTCCCCCATTTCTCCTTTATTTGCATGCTGTTCCTCCTGTTCCACACCTCCCTCCACAACTGCCATGTCCTCTCCCTGTGTGCTCAGACTCTGCGCCCAGCACTGAACCTGCAGCTCATGGTTCGTATCTCTACTTTTTTTCCTCTTTTGTTTATTTACTTTGTTGGTGTTTCTTTAAAGTGTTTCCTGTCTCTGCAGCATGACAACTTTCTTTACTGTTGCACTGTCGATGTTGTTGTTGTTTCTGGGAATGTAAGCTGTGCCCCTGCTGTCACTCACGTATTGATCACAGTGAAATGTCTTCCGATGCCACACAGCAGCCGGCCGAATAAACAGTCAGGCTGCATTTTATACCTTTACATTTCTGCCACTTTAATTGTGCCAAAAAGCTGTTTATTTCACTTAGTGTCACTGCATAGAGGCGAACTTAGTATAAACATATCCCCCCCCTCCCCCCTCCCATAAAGAACTGCTCCTGTGAATTGCTCCAACTAACCAATTACTGTGTTTCCCTGAAGGTGCCACAGAGGAGTAAAACCCTCTCTGAGGCCAGGACTGATTATATCAACAGCGTGAAATGATTCTATGTCGAGGCAAAATAGACTCAATTTACTCGTTTTCATTAACATGAATGAAGATGATTCGCATCATTTTCTCATTTTGCGTAATTTGCATCTCCACCCCCCACCACCTTTTTTTATTATTATCTGGTAATTTGTGTGAATGATAATGATCGTGTCTTCTCTGGAAGTCTAAAAAAAAGAGGGCTCAGTTTTCTGAAACCTGACATTGAGACTCATTAGGAATTTATATTTACCTCAGGTGTTGCAAGAGCCCAAAAATGTATTTTAATATTATAATAATAGTGGACTTACAATCAGAAAATGACTGGAGACATAACTCTAATAATATCATCCATACTAATGGATGTGTCAATAAAAAACTTGTTTGTTACCAAGTTCATTGGATCAAATAAGATTGATTTTTGCTGCCTTTAAGAGATTTGCTCGTTTCAACATATGTAACCGTTAATACTTCCATGAGTCCTTTATCGTGGTCGTGGTCGTGAAGTAATATCTCCACTAGAGGGCAGCGACAAACATGACGAAGAAGGAAGAGGTTTAAAGAAAATGGACGAAAGAAAATATTTGTCCAAATAGTCTTTTCATCTCTCCACAAAAATACATCTTATTGAATTCTTAATTTCTCATGATTTCACATCTGACAGAAAGACAGAAGCATGATTTTAAAACCAAGACATTTGTTTAAGTTGGGGAAACCAGGAATAAAAGTTTAGCATCAATCATATAGTTCTGAAAAGTTCTTCCCACGGAGGCTAAATGGTAAAGAATCAAGCTCCCCCCCCCCTTATTATTTCATGATGTTTACTGCAGTGAGTCTCTGTACATGAGCGATGCATATAGAACTCTACATGAATACAGAAAACTATCCCAGTGGTGAGTATCAATAACAGATATTACCTGTTTGAAGAAGCCATGCTGACGTGTTTACTGCAGTTGTGTGGGAGCGGTCTTACATTATGCAGTACAGTACTATATACTGTGGTCCCTCCTCTGGATTGAAGGTGGGCATCATATGGATATAGATATTTATTCTCACATCAAATCACTACATCATGTATTATTTGATTTGATTAGATTTTTATATATATATACATTATGTAATATTAAATTGAAAGAAAGAACAGTACCAGGTCAAATGTAAAATATCTAATTAGCTTCTAAAGAGCCTTGCTACATAGGTTTACATATGAAGGAAGAATAGCAGAGTAGTATTTCCTACGCATGGTTGAGTTTATTTTTAATGAGCATTAGCTTGTTGAATAGATCGCGGCCGCGCCACCGGGACGTCAGTGGCTCCTCCCACCCGTGGCGTCGACTCGGCTGCAGCGGCGTCACGTCTCCTCCACGTAAACGAAGCTGGCAGCTCGGGCGGCTCCGGACCACAGATGCTTTATTCTTCTGTTCTTTGAGATGCATTTACGAGTTTTTGAATGGTTGCCCCAGATGTTGTGTCTCGGCTGATAATCATTTTTTAAATCTTGGTAATTAACCGCGGTGATGCATCATGAATATTTTATTCATCTTTACTGGAAATTAAAGACTTTGGACACAAATGCGGAACAGGAGCAAGATTGCAAAGCTAGTAACGAGCTGTTGGAAGCAGGAACCTCAGGTTTATACAGAAAAACACCTTCAGCTGCCTACAATACATTATATATAGATTCAAACTACACTGACAGTGAAAAATAGTAATAATCTGGAACCTGAATTCATCAAACTGCTCAAATTGACTTTGACAGGTGATTTATTTTTGGTTATATTGGGCGATTGGCCTTTATTTAGCAAGGCATCTTCTAAATAAAAAAATATTATCGATGCCATATATTGTTAGTTGAAGTTAAAAGAACTTGCTTGTGTAAAAGTTGTCGCTCGAAGTGATAAACCTTGATTATGACTCAAATCTGCAGCTGCACTCGGCTTGGTGGAGCTTCACAGTGAGTTTCCAGCTCGTTGTTCAGCTGTCAAGGCCGAAGTTTCACTGCGTTGGTTGATGTTTGTGTCACAGCAGAACTCTCAGGCCGCAGCAAACAGCTATTCTCTGACAGAAAACTCTGAAAAACAACAGTGTACTCGCTGACAAGCACAAAACAAGAGAGAGAGACTTGTTTACAATTAAGATTTACAACTTTTTAGTTTTTACAGGTTTGAGAGAAAATTTGTTTAACCTGTCACTGTATGTTTACAGCAAAGTCGAAGGTATCAGACAGTTTCATAACTTGCACTTTAAGCTCACTGGCTGTCTAAATACCAAGTGACACTAATAACTACATTCACGTCGTTCTGATTTGTCTGTTTTTCAGAAACAAAGAATAAAATGATATTCACCCACAGCTCATTTCGCTCTTGTAAAATATTTGAAAAGGGCAAAAGAAGACGTGCTTAAACCAGATTAATGGATTTGCACGGTGCATTGGTGGAGACGGGGGGTTCATTAATATGCACATAGTATTTGGTGAATATACATTAGCGGGAGGTTCAGGTGTCGTGGAGAATATTTCATTTTAATTAAAGCACATTTCGTCCGTACGGCTTATTCTGATGTGAAATTGGGTTTTTCAGTGCGACTGCAGTTTGTTTTTGTGGCAGTCGACAAACCATGAAATCCCTTTTCTTAATGTAGATATAACCTTAAACACAAGCTCACCACGTATCGATCACTTCTCCTACGTCAGATCATTCTCTGTTTGTTTTTTCCTTGGAGGTTAAAGCTGCTTTATTTTGAAGCTATTAAACCTTATTTTCTTTAGAAGACGAAACAGTAAATGCAGCTCGTTAACGGATGTTCACAACGATGATCTCACTGTAAAAATGAGACACAGATTTTATGTTATTTACTGTAAAAGTAACCAAGGTCAACATTTACACATGAATTTTTAAGGAGACATATGATGCTTTTTCAAGTGATCTCAATATTAGAGCACGTAAACCCATAAGAATAATTTTTCATAGTCTTGTTCAGAGTTTAATTGTAAAGCTCGTAAGATACAAACTGCTTTTTTAAAGATGTTTTTAGGACTAATTCACCTTTTATTGAAAGGACGGAGGGAAAGAAATGCAGCAAAATATCTGCTAACTGGATTTCTATCAGACCCAAAGCAATCTGTTTTTAATTCAGAAAGTTTTGATTTAGAATATTATTATTATAAACTTTTCATAATGATTGCGAAAAACACCTTTAAAATTGTAAATTGCTTTCACATATGCTAATGCATTAAGGTTAGACAGGTATGAAACCAGCAGGAGAGTCACGGCTGTCAATCACACCCACACGTCGTCCCCATGTGGGAGTCCGGGCATGAATAGTAAATATAGACATCGATTGGATAAATACTGAATCGCTGTGTAATGACATGGATTTCAAGTCCAGGTTCAATGAATATTAACACTGATGATAAAACAGAGAGTTGCTCTATAATGAAGAAAGTCTTCTCAGGCGGTAACCACACATTTATAGTGTATGTTTAACTTGTCTGTCACATTTACTGAGGTGGGATGTAATAAGGTACGTTTACTTTTCTAACTGTACTTTTATTAAATTGTTCATGTGTCTGTACTTCATTGAAGAACATTTGTTTAAGGTACTTTTACCTTTCACACTTTATCTTATATCACGTAAAGGCAAACTGCAACCAAATATATCTTTAAAAATTCAGACTCAACCACAGTGATAGGATACACTCAACAAGTACTTTTTAGTATATTTAATAGCGATATTAAAGTTGAGAAGTTAATTTGCCACTTTTCCTGAATGCCTGAGTACATGTTTGTGTATTTATTTATACTTTTAATTAAGTAAAACTTTTGACTGCCTTCTCCACCGCTGCACTTTCCCCAGTGTTGCCCTGATACCATGGAAACAGCAGCAGATAATGATAATAATAACACATATAAGTGTGTTTTAATCAAGTTAATGTTTTTTATGCTTTAACAACAAACAGTATTACTTTTACCTGGAGCACGTAAAAACAACCAGAGGGTCGGCCGAAAGAAAAGCTTTGTTTAAAACATGAACATAAGTGAAGCCTTAAAATAACCTCACATTAGCTGCAGCTGTGGACTCCTGCTTTCACCATGGTTATGTTTATATTAGAGCTGTCAAACGATTAAAATATTTAATCGCGATTAATCGCATTTTGTCATAGTTAACATTGCGATTAATTGCAATTAATCGCAAATTTGTATCTATTCTGAATGTTCTTTCATTTATTATTTTTCCATAATTTTACTTTCGTTTTAATGCTCTTATCAACATGGAAAAGTGGATTGGCTTGCTTTATGCAAATGTTTTATATTATTGAAAAACAACATTGCCAAACAGGGCGGTACAAAATAAAATTATAAAGTGCACATTTCAGGTAAACAAGGACTCAGCCTATAGTGCAGTTAAACCATGGCTTAATATTTTCTTTTTTTCAAGTTTGCTGTGAACATAGCAGTCAGTCCTCTTATTTCAGAAACAATGAACCATAACAGTTAGGTTACCAATAAAAGGTAAGCCTACTACCTCTTTGCTTTAAGCTAGCTACTCAAACAGACAAGCAACAAATAACAAACAAACAAAATACACAGGCAGGTGTCGGCCTACTTTGAAATAAATGAAACACAGAACTTTGTAGGGCTATTTGAGTCCTCCCCTTATTTGTGGAAAATGTATGAAATAAGAAGTACCCTATTTTTAAATAAATAAAAACATATAGCTGCAGCCTAATAGTGTAACGGACTGGGTTTATGTTTATGTTTGGTTTTGACGTATGCTCAGTAAAACACTGTTGAAGGAGCGCTCTGATGTCTGACGGTCAGTGAAGAGGTCTGGGTGGGACATGTGACTGTTTGGACCAATAGGATGGGGGGATCGGGGATCAATGAGGAAGTGAAGTGTTGATGTCTGCGAGTGACGGAGTAACAGCGAGAGGTGCACATGTTCGTGTAGAGGAAAATACCAGTTACTAAACCACGAAGAAGTTCCGTGTCCTGTGGGACGCTACAATAGCTTTAAAATATATATTTTAGGTGGCGAAATATTAAAACAAAAAGCGAGAGCAGGTCAGACTGGAGGCGAAACACAGATACTGAAGCTGCAGCTGCAGCTCTACTTTAACTCGAGTTAAAAAAATTGACGGCGTTAAAATGGGTTTGCGTTAACGCCGTTAATAACGCGTTAAACTGACAGCCCTAGTTTATATGCAAAAAAGGGAGAGGAGGTAGCTGGACTGAGCCGGGGAATCAAAGAACTTGTGCACATGGTTCACAGTTGCCATGAAACCCGAGATTTCACTCCTAGCAACAACAATATTATCCTTGAACAAACACATTTACAATTATAGCAATTACATCCGGGATTAAGCCTTATTCTATACTTTTCTCAATGTGAAAAGAATCAACAGAGAAATTGTTATGTTATTCTCTGTGCTGTACACATCCTGTTTTTTTTTTTAACATCTATTAAATACGAAGACGTCCCTCAATGTTACGCTGAACGACGTGTTCCTTCATGACCAGGAACACGGGTGAGCAGCGGTCAGACTCTTCATTTCCTTTATGTATTAGAAAAATCGTGCACTTTTGACAGAGAATAAACAAACCAGCTGTAAACTCACCAACATGTCTTCAAAGTGACATTTTGTGAATTATTCTTGTGTGAAATTGCACGAACACAGAATCTGAACAGATTATTGAAGCACACTGTGTTTTCCCAGCTGCTGTCGTTCTTTGTGTCTTTTTAACAAATTTGGCGTCTTCACTCCAAACCACCAGGAACTTTTCTGGACCCCAAAAAAATCATCCTCGGTGTCGACACCATCACGAACGTGAGCGAAATCGATTTAGAAAGCTGAATGCATTTCATTCGCTGCTTCCTTCAAGTGTCATACATAATCATTTAAGTGTCAACAGGGCAAATCATTCTGACGTCTTTAAAAAGTGTTAATTAACGTGTGTCTCTCGGCGGTGAATGGGTGACACCGAGTCGGAGCCGGTTATGAAAGCATCCGTGCTGACCGGCTGCCTCCCGGTATCCTCTCCCATGCTGTTGCCATAGCGATGCCCCCGCTTGTCGTGACTAACAGAACAGGAGGAAGCCGGGACTCGACTGAGCTGGAAGGTTCTTCTTCCCAAGATCGTCCATTTCCCTCTGAAATAGGCCGGGTACAAAGAGTTGATGGTAGAATAAGAGAGTCTCAGAAACACCGACTTAATGATGGACTTTACTATCACACATGAGGATAAACTCCTCTGTACTTTGGCCCCGGGAAGCTCGATAAAGTTATTTTGGCTTTTGAGAACCGCAGAGTTTAAGGGGTTTTGTGAAAAACAAAAACTAGAGTTATCAGCACATCCTGTAAATGTGCATGTGCTAGAAAAGCACTGAAGCTTTTCTATGTTGTTGTGCAGGAAGGAGAACACAACAACAAGTGAACAACAAGTTTGCACAATCATGGCTTCACACTTTTTGAGCAAACCCCGGCTTCATCTCAGTGAAATTAGCTCTGAGAACTAAATAGACGATTCAGGTGGCGAAGAGAATCTACAAAAACACACAAATTATACATAGAAAAAGTTATTTTAGATCAATTCGCATCTTTTTTAAATGTTAAAGCCAGTTTTCTAAAAGCTAAATTAATCTTGTTTCCCTAAAAACAATAAAAAAAAATCACATCTTGCATATTATGTCAAATATAATATATATATGTAAGGTCTTATAAGTTGTTAAGTTTGATAAACCCCCAGCCAGCACGACGATTGTTGGTGTCAACCATGAGAAAAATATCCTTTTATTATTGTTTTCTAATGAAATCATTACTTTATGTATTCAAGAATATCTTTCTTAAAGCCTCTTTTCTATTATCTCATGTTGCTAAATGTCCTTGTTGTTGAAACTCAGTATAAAAACTTCTGATAAACTCGCCTTTAAACGAGCAAACAGCAGATCCACAGAGCGAAGGAGCAGCTGAACACAGACAAAGAGACACATTCTTTTCAGAAATCGAAGGTATTAGACTCTGGTTTTGTTCAGGTCATCAGCACCGATGTTAATGTGATTTCAAGATGCTGAACAGAACAAGTGCTGCCCTTAGGTGCTCTGTACAGTATGAATGTGTGAATGTGTCATCACAGAAACACTCTTATATAAATAACAGACCATTTCTGTCCCTGGTGTCCAGCAGCAAAGTGAGACAATCGTGCTCATCAGGACTTTATTCCTTTGTCGTCTTGCATGAGGTCATTCAACTCCCTGCCAGTCGCCTCTTCCTACATGAAACAGAAAAGACACAAATGTGGATCGGCAGGCGGTCGAGCGGTGTTTGCTCTTCTCCTCTCGCCCTCCATCTCCTCACTCTTAATGAAAGGGCACGTTGGTGGAAGGTGTCAGTTGCTTTAGCTGATGCCGAGCTGCACTGACTAATTTCCCATCTGGAAAGAGAGCACGTCTGGAAAGGACACACCTGCCAACGCGGCTGTCAGCCGGCGTGTGAAAGCACCGGGATAATTGAGCCGCCTCGGAGATCTAGCAGTGGAGAGGAATACGGCCCTTTAATGGCCACTTTGCTCACAGTGGGACTGTGGGAGGTGAGTCACAGGACTTTCCACTTTAATCCAAGGACTGAGCTGTCACATTTGGATGTCATTAAAGAGACAAGGCATTCATTAAATGTTAAGGACACAATGTGCCAAATTGCTGCCGGGGCAACTTTGGAAAGTCTTTAGTTAATGGAGAAGTTTATCTCTCGTCTTTTGTTTTATGTGCAGGAAGGAAAGAGAAAAGGGTTTGTTTTTGAAAATCTGGCAAACTTCCCTAATGTCGTTCCTTTTTTTTTTTTTTTACACTGAAGTCATCAGGCGTGGAGTCGGCGCAGCTCAGGAGATCTTAAGGTTGAGCGGCCGTCACAGGGACAGATGGCGCTGCCAGCTTCTGGCCACGTGACGTATCAGAAGGTTAAAGGGACGAAGCTTCATGTTCCTGACAGACGCAACACGGGTTTAATGATCGCGGGCAAACAAAGGAATTTGTCGGTTTGATAATGATGAGAGGACTTTGGCCTCAGCTTCACCTCGGGCACGGTGAACCGCTTTCATGGAATAAACCTTTTTTCACGCCTTGAAATCATATCTCTGTGAAAATACAATGATAAACTGAACATCGTGGTGGAATTAATGAGACTATAAAGTTACATATCCCCTGATATCTATCAGATAAATCATTTTAAAACAAGATGAGATCTAATAAGATGATTGATGTCAATAGAACACTGTCAATCTCCGCTATTCATTTATATTTGTTGTGTTTACATCAACTTTCATCTGTGCATAAAGACATTCTATATCACTTGGGTAACTCAGTAATGCTTTATACCTTTAGTACTCGACAGTTCTTTTAAATTAAATCACAGAATATCAAACACTTTTTTCATCAAGGTCGAATCAGTTTCTGAGAACTTGGTAAAAATAATAAAGAAGTAAAAAATACTTTGATCTACCACAAAATTGAATCTTTCTTGTTCTTCTTTCTTTCTCAGTTTTTTCGTTATCCTAATGGTAAACAAATAAATATACCAACGATAAGGAGTGAAAACATAACCCTGAAGGTGATAACAACTAAACATGACAATTTATCCCACTTCTAAGTAGCATCACAATCTATAAACAAACAGCATATGGCTTCCAAGGCTCAAAGTGACCACGACAAAGCTGTAAATAGAGTAACAAAACATCTCAGTCAGGTGTTTGAAGGCGTTAAAGATTTTTCTGGTCGATACATTTCACCTCAGCTACACAGACGCAGGATTTCCTGGGTCCCAGCTGGTCAACAAATGTGTGGAATATCTGAAAGGTGTTTGTTTTTTTGTTTTCGAAAAGGGGAAAGTTACAGAATGCGATGAATTCTCTCAGGAGGCCACAGGAGTCAACGGGTCGGGTTCGCCTGAGTCACTGCAGAAACACAACAAAGTGGAGTTTCCAGCGTGTGTGTGTGTGTTCCACATTCGCTTTCCGCCCGCTCCTGATTCTAAGTGAGTGCAGAGCAGCTTCTCACCTTTTAGGGGAAGAAGAGATGGATTTTTTTGCAGCTCAGGAAAGTGCTGTGATTTGGTGAGTCCATTATAGAGAATCTCACATCAGGGCCGTGATAGAAACTCTTCATTCCAGACGCACGTGTGCTTTTTTTCTATGTGCACACACAGATAGACGTGTTTGTATTTGAGGCTGGAACTCGGCGGTTTGTCTTCAAATGAGACACACAAAAAATCCTTCTCCTCTCCTCACTCGCCACCTGCTGAAAGTTGAGTCCAACTGGCTCCTCACATGGTTTCAAAACTGTTTTTTCCTGTGTCATAGATCTGAGGCTTTTAATCAGGCTGAACAACAGTTTAAAAAGTGGAGTGAGCCAACAAGGGCCCACATCTCTCATGTAAATTGTTCTGCTGGAGAGTGATACTTGTGGAGGGCAGAATTGTCGAGCAGCTCCTACTTTTCAGTTGACTCATCGCACAATTAATACAGTCGCACACTCGTTACACCGAGCAGTTGTAGATATCAGGTTTGCGAATCCTTCCTGTACAACACGCTTAGTTTCTCTACATTTAAAATGTGCATTCACTTGTTTCTTCTTAACCTTACATCGGTGATATCACTGTGTTTTTCTCGTGTGTGTCCTTTTCTTTCACCAACACTCTCTGCGTTCAGCGACCAGATGCACAAACCGAAGAGACGACATCGCGTTAATCCAAACTGTCAATCATCCCCATCTGTCGCGGCGCTACCTGCTGAAACGATAACACCTGCACCGCCGGAGCAGCCGCGCTCCGACTGCTGTCACATTAACTCTCGCCAGACCTTTTGGAAAATCGCCTGCCAGAACAATTTAGCACATTTCCTATCGTCGTTACATATAAAATAACAATCAACTTAAGTGTGATTGCTGATAGATATGACGGTGGAGGCTTATTGATTAAATGTATCGTGTCCTCAGTTCATCAGCTTCCTCAGTGTGGACGACTGCAGGAACAGAAATTAAGATTCTGTTTAATTGGGTTTTATTCCCATTTTAGTCAGTTATGAGTTTAGTTATCAGTTATTTTAATAACCCCCCCTTATTGCTGATTTCATCTAAATTTCTATTCTACCTTTCTTTTTTATTTTATTATCAGCATAATGATGGATAAGGGAACAATCTGTTTAATGCAGATTCAAATACATATATTATTATCTTGCGTTTGAATCTTAAAGGTTTTTAGCCATTATGCTGTTTTCATATACTTTTACTTTCACTTTCATGTATGTTCCTATGCTGATATTTACTTATAAGCATGAATCATCATAGTATAAATCAATTTAAAAAAAAATAATAATAATAATAATAAATAAGTAAATATATAATGACTAAATGTGAAAGCAATGGCGGTGGAGACATTTCGATAAAAACTCAAATGTAAACTTCAAATCAGCACAAAACAAAGTTCACTGCTTGCCACAACCATAAGTATCACATCCTCTGGGAATCATGAATATCTATAATAAAAGATGATCTTGTAATATCTGTACACAGTTAATAGAAACCAATTAAATAGCAGCAGCAGGACATTCCAGCTGATTATTATCTTCATAGAGGAACGATCACTTTCACCAGTACCAGCTACAAACAGGCTGATGGGCTTAAAAGCTGGATGGTTTCTCTCATGTTCCAGTTGTAACCACACTGGAACAAAGTGCATGTTCCCTGCTTTTTCACCACTCGTATTCTAATTTGCTTTTAGCGCTCAGCGTTGCCATGACAGCGACCGAGTCTCGTCACTTCCATCCGAGGGAGTTGTTCTCTCTCCTCGGCCGGCCCGGCGCTCGGCACCGAGGCCAACAGGACAAGGGAAGAGAAAATTAGTTTCTGACCAGAATTTGTGCTGAAACATTTATTCGGTGATGCGGGTTATGGGCCACATCCCAAAATGAACACAGAGGAAATTGAATTGATTATCAATAATTGGTGTGTTGCTCCTTTCCCCCCCGTCTAATTTGTGCCTGCAGCTTCCTCAGCGAATTCTCTCAGGGCTTCGGATACTTTCTCTATGTGCCACTTTTTGTTTTTCACGTAGGAGGTGGTTCTCGGTCTGGATCGTTGGCGGAGATATTGCGAGTAGATCTTTTCCCTGAATTTGATTCAGTGAAGCAACGAGCAGGGATTTGTCACTGTAAGGATATTTCTCCCCCTTCAGTGTTTTGTGTAAAAGAGACAAATCCAGTCCTAGATATCATCCCATTGTCACTGGCTTTGCTCACTTTTAGCAGCACTGACAACTTCTGGCTCTAATACGAGCTGCATGTGGAATACAGAGGATTCTTACTCTCCTATTTTTCCCCCGACACCATCCATGCATGTAAGCTGGTCTGAATTTCCTTTGAGGTAAGGCTTGGATTAGAGGCCGGCGCCGTGCACTCAGCTCTGCTAAAGGATTTTTTATTATCACTGCAGTTTTTTTTTTTTTCCTTTTTGTCAGCATTGCTTCACCTGACAGAGATTGTGCCACAACACTGCTTCTCAAAGACGGACGACAAGCACGACAAAGCAGGCGTCCGGGGGATAACAAGTGGAATATTCTGCTAGGGCTCCATCTTTACATAATGCAGGGATTCCATTTTTTATCTCCCGGCTCTGTCCCTTTTATCGTCAGTTAGCGGCCGATGGGGTTCGGGCAACAAAGGTCAAACGTCCCCGGGTCCGTTGAGGAACCTTTGCTGGTTCAGTAGAAGATTAAGGTCGACTCAGATTCAAGCACATTTAGAATCGCTAGAACGTCTCTGAGCTGTTTTCAAGGAGCTGTGATTACACAGTTTGTCCTTGGAGACTTCCTGACATTGTTTACACGCTTCCTCCTTCTCTCTGGTGACAGCTCGGCTTTATGTACAGTAGCTTGCAGACTTATTTAGCGCTAACTGGGTTGTCACTGCTGAGCTGTGAAAGCTGCACCCGCAAAGTCGTCTGAACGTCTTTGCTGAAGAACCTTCCTGGAGCTTGGTTATGGCTCGTGCTGATATAGTAGACTCTCTCAATTTCGGACTGTGCCTTTCCCTCAAAGGTCGGCCGTGTCAGGATGATTTGCCGTTGGTCAGTTGAGGATATTTGCATGTTAAAGTTCACCAGAGTTCGCCCCAATTCTACCAGACGTAACTTTGCCCTTTGGGTTTGAATATTTCATTTCGTTTAGCCTCCGTGAAGCCACACATCACGATCCACGCTGAGATGCAAGTATAAATATTTGATGAATCCTCGTAAAATTAAGGGGGTGAGAGAATTTAAGTCCAACCCCCACCAGGATGAATTGTAATAACCTGAAGACGAGATCCAGAGACTTTTCAATTAGTGTCGTTGACAGGAGGAGAGTTGGTTGGTTTATTGCAGGTTAACGGCTGAAAGGTGGCTGACCAGGACTTGGATTTGGGAAATATTCTTTGTCTTACCTTTAAGTTAATGGTTTACAAAGTACAGTGTCGATGAGTTTGAGTAGTACCTCCAACTTTAAGCGCCATCCCTTCTTGTATGTGTCTCTTGAAAGGAACCTACAACCAATTGAGAGTTTGTTGGTTTATTGCAGGTTAATGGCTGAAAGGTGGCTGACCAGGACTTGGATTTGGGAAAAAGTCTTTCTGTTACCTTTTAGTTAATGGTTTACGAAGTACACTGTTGATGAGTTTGAGTAGCACCATCCCTTCTCCTATTGGTCTCTTGAAAGGCACCTACAACCAATTCTCCGTGTTTTCTCGCCATGTTTAAAAAAAACTAAGACGAAAATCCAAGCTGCAAATAGTCACAACGACCCAGTAATCGTGTTGATTTATGGAAATACATAGTTCCAGCGAGGTGAGCTACAGTAAGAGAGGTTTGTGTAAACAGCTCATCTCTCTCCAGTATACGACCTTGACCGGAGAATGTGCCTCCGTCTGTTTACCGCATGTATGTAAATGTGGCCATTGTCTCTCCGGCTTCCTTTTTCGCAGGATTAGCCGCTCGTTGTCTTTGGCTCGGCTCCGTCACCCAGGGCTGAGTCTGCTGTGTACACAGACCCACTCACAGCCCCTGATGTCATTTCACTGATACTGTTCTCTGTCACAACACCAGGACGCTGCTCAGCCTCTTCTGTTGTTATTAGGCCGAGAGCCGAGGAGACGCAGGATTTGATTTAAGGTCCGTTTTTAGTTTTTTTTTTTATCAAAGCCTGATATTTCTTTGACTTTGACCTTGGTGCGATTTGTCACTTTGCAGCACTTAAAAGAGTTTTATTAATTTCACTCTTTGACGATAAGTAACGGCCTGACGCTTTGTAATGAAAACATCAATAATTATCACTCTTCTTTTGACCTTATATCTGTTTTACATTTGTTTAATTTAAGATCGACCTCCGATATCTGATCTGTCAGCGTGAGAACAACGCACATGCAAACCAGGCGTCTGGGCAGCTTTCACATCCACGACCATAAATCAACGGGAGTTTTTTCATGTGCCGCTGAAACGGCCGAGGCTGGAGGCGTCTCGGTGACAGTGGGGGTGTGGGAAGGTGTTTTGATAATCAGGCACGAGAGAGGAAAGGGCCCGGGTGGTGGATGGATGGAGAGGAGCTCCACCGGGCTGCAGCTTTTCCTTTTTCTAAACGCTGTCCCCATTACCAGGACGGATGTGCATCTCTACAACAAGCCGCAAAGTCATTTGGCCTTGGGAGCCGTAGAGAGTCCTGGATGTGTTAGGAGAAGTCACTCCTGAGACCACTAAGAGCCATTATTAGAAGGTGTTTATCGAGCCTACCCGTGGCCTAGATACAGCTTAATATCCTGAGAACAGTTATAGCCCATAATTATATTTCATTTTGGATGGAGACGGGCCTCGATTAGATAAATGATGAATAGCTCCATCAGGAGGTGAAAAAAGCAGGCGTGAGGTTTTTCTTAGGAGATGAGAAGCCACTGGCTGAGTTGTGCAAGGAGTTGGAACATTTGCTTTCCTTTGCAGGACGGCGTTGTAGTGTTATGAGGTTTGGCATCAAAAATAGAATTCAATACGTGAAGAAAGGTTTATATTACACGAGGGAGAGCGGAGGAAAGGAAGAGCACAACTAGACAAGGTGCAAATCATATTCACGTTATTCAATCTTGTGTCTGTTTCAGCCTGGGTTTGAGATTTTGGTTTTTTTAAAAAAGCTATAAGAATCAGAGCCAGAAAGTGATGTGTTCATTCCAGATGTAGCTATCGCTGCTTTTCACTGGTTTGTCTAATTTGATTACTGTTATGTTGTAGCTCGACTCTGCATTTTAGTTTCTTGGCAACGTAAAACTTTAATGACCCACAGCGGAGATACTTCAGCAGCGTTGCCTCCTGTTGACTTTGTAAACAACGTGGTTTTAGAAAATAGAAATTCAACACTTTATATTCTGTAATTCCCTTTTGCAGAGTGTTCAGAAATGGTCAGTGGTGCCTTGTTGGGGATGGTCAAGACGTAGGTGGCTCGTTGTTTGGTTCATTCCAACTTAAACAACGACAGGGTTCACATAATTTAGCCGATTTCAAAGAAGCCACTGTTTTAAATCAGGTTAGATCCTCGAGAAATTTGTCAACCTACCTGGTCATCCTGGTCATACTCAGCTAAACCTGTAGCTGAAGGTCAATTCACAAAAAGAGAAGTTCTGATGTGACAGCAGCAAAGAGCCATGCTACAACACATCCTGACTACTAAACTGTAAAAAAGATGGACGACGTGTCTCCACTTCCTCCCACTGTACAAAGATGAAGCCAACATAACTAAAACAAAACAAAACCTCAAGGATCATCATGTTACCTGAGATCAGTCAGTGAAATATGGGGCTTGTTCCTCAAGTTAAGCACCAGTAAGGCAGGATATCCCGGATATAGATGTCAAAGTCAGAGCACTTACCGAGAGGGTCCCGGGCTCACTCAGAGTTTACATGTTGTGTGTTTGTGTTTTTCCTCCGGTGTTCTCCCACAGGCCCGGTGAACCAGAGGCCACCAAACATTAGAGTGAACAAGAGCGAGAATGTGTTTCTGTCTCTCAGTGTGTTTGCCTTCCACACTGGGAAAAGAAATCCGACGATATTCTGCTGTGTCTGAAAAAATCTCAGAGCTCAGGGTTCAAGTCTGGATCACGACACAGATTTCATTTTATTGTTTTGTTCTTCTCCCGTCACACACACAACTAAATGAGGACATTGTCACACTCTAAAACCCAAAGTCTGCTCGTAACTTTATTTTTTAATATGACTTTTTAATTCTGTATGTTCACATTATCTCCCAGAACGTGAATTTTACCCATAAAGCAACGTAAAGTGACCTTGATGCAATCAGGGTTCTCAGAGAGCGGCTGGATTATGATGAAATTGCATCATGGGAAATGTAGGATACCTCGTTTTTTAAAGCTCTTGGGACACAAAGTCTGGATACCTCAGCCTCTGCTTGATAAATGTTGCTCAGTATCTTGTTTTTACTTCAACAGATATCAACGTATTTTACAATCCCTGTTTGATGCAGTGGAGTCAGATCTGTCAAACTCCTACAACCTCGTTCGTAATCATTTCCCTTTTCATCGTTTATTGACCCTTGGCTCCTTCTCTCTCTCAGTGTTTTTGAATGCGTCTGTATGAAGTGTAAAAAAAAACCTCCACGGATCCCGAGTCTCTCTGTATGTGTTCGGTGTCGTTCGCTCCCCGAGAGGCAGAAGATATAACTGACATTTTCAAATAGGTTCAATGAATAGGTTCATTGGGACTTTAATTACATTCGCTCTTTAACCGAGAGTGTTGTGGGCAATGGGAGTGGATCTTGACAAGCCAATGTGCTCTTATGACACCCCCCACCCCCCCGACACGGCACCGCGGTGATTGCACCTCTATCTGCAGGCGGCGCGGGCGCACCACTGAAATCACTAATGCTTAATTAGCAGATTAGAAGATCCAATTAGGAGATCTCCTCTGTCTCGAATCAGGCCTTTGTCAACATGGGTTATGAAAATGAGATACTCCACACACGCCCTCGACATGGTGTTTCTCCTGCTGTCAGAATGACCACACACCTGATTGGCTCGTGCGTTGTTTGCGTTGCCCTGTGGACACTTTGTGTTACAGTTACAGCATTCTCGATGAATCTGTATATTTGAGGCACATTTCCAACAGAGGCTGAGAAATAGTGAGTGTTGGTGTCGAGATAAATCCAGGGACCATCGAGGTAATAATATAAATGATGGCATTGAAAGAGAAAGCAGGTCTTTAGCCTTGAATTCAGATAAGTGGTGTTGATGATCATTGTATTCATCACACTGTTGTTTGTGATATAAAAGTAACCACAACTCTATCTCTCATGTTTCTGGGAACATAAAGTATTTTTTGAGTTAAAGTCCAGTATTTATTCTCCGTTTAAGTCTCCACCGACATCTAGAAAGAGACGTTCAGTACATCACAGTTCATAGTTGTGTATCTGCTCCACTTTCCTCACCTGCCAGTTGTTGGATTTGTGTGTTTATCGTTGTGTGTTTGCAGAAAGCAGCTGCTCTGCTAATGAGAGAAAAACGCTCAATGACCCTAAAGATAAAAACACAATGAGCGAAACACAAAGAGCTGCAGGAAGTTGAGCTGCGTCTTGTGACAATAAGAACAACTGAATAATGGAAAGTTTTTCAAAACGAACTAAACTTTTTCTCTCTTGAGCCGTGGTCATTAGATTAATGGCCATCTGGCTCTTTCGCACAATTTCATAAGTGGCTCCCGGCACATTGGAGTTTGGACTTGTCATTTTGAAGCACTTATACTGAGCCCAGTCGAGATGGAAGCTTTGTTCTCTGTCCGTCTTCTTGTGTTTTATTAAATGCAGCGTCGGTCGATGACACGATTCCAACGCTGACGTATCGGCGAGCTTTAGTTCCTCGGTGTTAACGAGCTAACGGGGGGGTTTTCTCCCGATCTCCGTCTGAAAGGTGCTACTTACTTGAAATTTGTTTTCCCTTCTTGCTTTGTAATTAAGAGCCGCAGTCTGATGTGGATCTCATCGGAGCTTTTTCATTCCACGACAGAAGTGACTTTTAAGAAAAAGGCAATAACAGAAATTGGCTTGAATTTCTCTCTCTCTCCCTCCCTTTGATTGCTGGAACAATCACCCATGCAGTTGAGCTTTGACTCCCCATGTGAGGTAATAAGACAAATGTACTGGATTTCACTTGGTGACAGTAATTGCTCTAAAGTGATACCGGCTGATATGACATGCAAATTGCTCCCGGTGGTTTCATGGGGACTGAGTGCTTTCAGGAAGTGACAGCACACTCAGACTCCGGGCTCACAAACAGGCCTCGTTAAATATGGAACCAAGACCAACTTTTTATTAAAAAAAATTTGGGGGGGTTCGGTTTGGTTAAGATGGAAATTGTTTGCTTAGTCACTCTGAACCCAAGGAACTCTGTGTTGCCAGCGAGAAGTTTTTGAATCAAATAGTTTCTTTAAGAGGATTCTGTCGCTATCAAACGCGGATGAGAAACGGATGTAAACTTGTCACATGGAGTTTACCTCCTGTGAGAAATACGAATATGAATTATTATTATTATTTTGTTTGTCGCTGGAGCACATTAGATACTGTTAGGATTTCATGAGATTCTCTTTTAGTGGTTTTCTGTCAAGTTGGGAAAACAAAACTGTTTTTCCTGAACCTGACACGCTGAACTTTCCCTGATTATTAAAACATTAACTTAACCAGGGTTCAAACTAAGTGCTGCAGAATGAAATAATAAAACGCACATCAACATTTTAACACATTAACGTCGGATCTGTCAGCTCTAATAAGGAGAACGACGACCGGATTCATTAGCAGCCGCACGCTGAGATCTCAGCTCTTAACTTACTGAGTACACAGTGTTTTTATTAATGATAGAAAAGGTGAGAAAAGCTATAAAAATAAGAGCCAGGTTGTATTAAATCCTTCAAATTACAATTTCCACAGGCTATTCCTGCACCTACGATGTGATTAATCATTTGGCACGACAGTTATCACCAGGTAGCCATGAAATATTCATATTCATTATCCCTCATTGAAGAGATTCTGTTGGACCTTAGATATTTTTTTCTAGAATTGTCATACTTTCGAAAAGATCGACTTAATTTGAAATTATAGCCGAGGTCCCAAACTCTCCAGAAATACAAATATCTCCGGCTGGATTCTGGTGAAACGGACACGAAATGATGCATAATGTAGAATATTTCTGTTTGATGGAGTGTTGCAGTCTCACAAAACAACTCTTGGGTATGAATATTTTCTGTAAACATCATATAACTTCAGTGAAGAGCCTGGAACCAGCTGTCAGGCGTGCGGGTTTCTAATCTTAGAGCAACTAGCGAGCGGGTTTGCTGTGGATATTTCATGATTTTCAAAATAAGTTTGTGTTGTGACTAGGGTTGCAAAATTCCGGGAATATTCAAAGTTGGAAACTTTCCATGGGAATTAACGGGAATATACGGGAATATACTGGAATTAACGGGAATAAACTGGAAATGTTGTGGGTAATTTATACTAACTGTATTTACCTTGTCATATACAGACATAAATATAAACATTTTGTATTGTGATAGGCTGATTTGAGCCCTGAGGAAACTTTGGGCACTTGACTATATGCTTCTGCATCGTTGTGTCATTCTTAACATAGGTCTTTGCACAGTATTTGCAAATGTACACAGCCTTTCCTTCTACATTGGATGGGGTGAAATACCTCCACACATGAGATAGTGCACGTGGCATTGTTCTGTAGAATAAGATGAGAAAAAAGTTTGTAAAAAGACACTAATGCAATGCCAGAGATATAAATAGTTAGCCAAACAATTGGAATCGTCTGTAAAAATATTTTGCAATGGATAAATGAATGGAAATAGGCTAGATGAACAGATGAACAATCCTCAATCAGCATGCTAATATATTTTCCCCAGTAATATCATTGAAACTTACCTGACTAGTCCTGCACACTACAGCAGGCCTCAATAGCCCTGCTGTAGAGTGAAGGATGCTGGGAATTATCTGTGCATGTGATGGAAGAATGCACAGTGGAGGGTTGAAATTCAACGTGCAGTGTGTGCTGCATTCCATACATCTTTAAAATAGAGTTTTGAATGATGTTTTTATTGCTCAGCGTTTAATTTGCGTATTTATTTATTTTTTTAAAAATTCCCAAAATTCCCGAGCTAAACTTCCCATGGAAAGTTTCCGGAAATTTACCGGAAACTTTCCGCCCCTTTGCAACCCTAGTTGTGACACCTGGACTCTCTCTCTCTAGCGCCCCCAACAGGCCAGACTGTGGTACGCTGGTGTTTACGCAGGTGAAACCAGAAGCCGCAGCTCTTTATGATACGTAGCAGCACATAATGAAAACACTGGTGCATTGTGGATGTTCTCATCTCCCGTCGCTCTTCAATGAATTTGAACCGGGGGAAATTTAAGCCACCCTGACCGCAGCACTCGCACACGCCACCCCCGCCCCCCACCCCCCCCCCCCCCAAAGCCAAAGTCCACATTAACATGGTAATAGGAAAGTGTGTTAAAGCACAGCTTCAGCCGCCTGACAAGAGCCGATTGGATGTCAGAAGGATTCCTGCTCACTTTAATTGAATCTGCCCAGCACTAAAAAAGAAAATCTGAAGTCAAAATAACCTATTAGATCTTTCGGGTAATGTTTTGTTGAGTTTGACAGGTAGCGCCCCCCCCCACTCACCCCCCCAATAGCACCACTACCTCCTCTCCTTTATTCCTGCAGGTTGAAGGAATGCAGAGGTGTGAGACAGGTGATGTTTTCCAAGGTGCTCCTCTCTCTCTGTTGGTGTTTTCTTTTTCCTGGAGCTCTCTCAGCACATCTGTTGAGTGTGAGGGGGGGGGGGGGAAGCGTGTGAGTGTGGGGGGGGTGTTAGTGAGAGACTCCAGGTAATAGATGGTCGGGGGGCTGAAGGTCGCTTCCACTTCCACTTATTGCTGAGAAAGGTTGTTGTTTAGTCTCCGCGCTTCAATTTTGATGGCGTTTTCTGTAGAAATGAGTCTTTAAAGAAGCCGTTATCCTGAAAGTGAAGGATCTGGTGTTATAGTATTTAAATCAGATATAAAAGCACAGACGTGCAGCTGAACCATAAACACTACGCCAGTTTAATTTAGGTCACAACTCGTGACTCCTCTCTCCACCGTCTCTCAGTTGCTTCTCTATAGGTGAATACATTTGCTCGTCTCTTATACCGAGAAGAACCAATCACGTCTACAAATGGATATAACTTTGGTTGTCATGGATCCCTACACCTGATCAATACCGTTCACAAAGCATTACAGCAAAGAGCCTCTGGGGTTTTTGTTTTTTTTCTGCATACGTGTTTTGGAAGTTAAAGACATTATCAACCATTTCTATTTTCCTATTTTGCAAGTTCGAATCAAAGCTTTTTCTTCTTCTTCTTCTGAATACTGAACCTAAGGATGAAGCAAAAACCTGTAAAATAACAGATTCTTATTTAATTGTTTATTCCTGATGTCTCACAGCGCAATGGGAGTTTGTTAATTCTTCTCCTGCTCAGATTAATCACTTCCTGATCGCAGTCCAAACTCTTATTGTTGTGGGAGTGATTATTAAAGTGTTGGCCAGATGAGAAGGAGCCAGGCTTGTCCCAGGAGAGGAGACTGTCTCCTTCTATCTTTTTAGTTGGAAACAAAGAATAAAAACCAAAAGAACAAAGTAAAATATCTTTTATTGTTTTAATCCTGGGGAATCAGAGAGTGCAAACCCACGTAAATGCTGATTGGCCACTTTAGCAACTTATTGCATATAAAAGTAGATGGTATAGGGTTTAAAACGGTTAATTTGCTGTACATTGGTTTGAAATTGGTTGAATCCCTGTTAAAAGGTTAATTGGGATTTGATGTAGTTATAATCTCGTTGATATTCTGGTGGAATCCATTTAAACAAAGGCCAGCTTTGCCTTTTCTTTACATTCTTATTCAAATATGTATATGCTGCTCACAAGAGAAGAACTCAAATCCCAATTAAAAGTAGATTTATAGCTTTCTGTAATATGACTTCTATGAATTGATGTAGTTATTGTAAATATGTGGTCACTGCCGGCTGAACAACCCTCAGGGATATTAAAGAAATCTCAAACATGTAATAATCTCCCTAACAGTCTAACCTTTGTCATTGAATAATACAATTTCTATCTAAACATGTTTATTTCTTCCATGGAGCAACATTCATGCTTCCACTTTGAGCAGCTCCAGATTTATTTTGCACGTTTCCAGTATGTGGGTTACACCCCCGGCAACAGGAAGTCGACCATATGCTCAAAAATCGATGTGATCATCTCGGCTCATGGCAGAAACATGTCGGCTTCATTCTGCTGCTCCGAACCTCCTCTAGTCAAAGTCCTGACATTAAGTGTAATCTACATCACATCTGACTGTCAGGCAGCAGTGAGTCGGTCTCTGTGTGTGTGTGTCCACATGATGTCTGTGTGTGTGTGTGTCCACACTCAGGTTGGTTGTTTTCTCCACTTGCAGATTCTCGAGCCGGAGAAGGAGCGCCCAGGACGGTGGACCACGCCGTGATCGGAGGAGTCGTGGCCGTGGTCGTCTTCGCGATGCTGTGTCTACTCATCGTGTTGGGGCGCTACTTCGCAAGACACAAAGGTATCGGACAGTTAAATGGATGTTAGTTAGGTTTACAATGGAAGGTTGTTGGGATTTGGGGTAGATACAAATCATTATAACCAGGTTTTCCTGTGTCATCTTGGAACATTTAAAGGTTTTTTAATAAAGTCAGAATTAAAGGTAAAAGATTCAACAAAAAAAGACACTTAAAATACCGCTGTGGATATTTTAAAACCCACATTTTGTTCTTAATCATTCAAATTTCAATGCAACTGGTTTCCTTTAAACACAAACCAGTTTTAAAGTTTATCAGGTGGCGCCTCTTCACTTTGTTTCTGTTAAAACTTCTTTTTACATCCTTGGTTGGAGGCTGTTTAAATAATGGAACTATGGCTATTAAAGCTATGGGTTACCGATGGTGAGTAAAATTACATTTTTCATGCCGCACAGTATAACGCATCTGGTATGCTGCTCTCATAACGCGGAAATAATTACAATCCATAATGAATTTCACACTGTGATATTTCTTATGCACGAGGAAATGAAATTGGATACATCAACCGTTTTAGAGGGGAAATAGTGTAAATGAGGCAAAGTAAATGTGTGGAAGAGACGTTTTATTTTATGATGATGCTGCACTCAGCGTTTCCTCCTCTGATTTTCCAATCAATGGACATTTTTGCGGCTCCGATGAAAAATATTTGTGTTAAAGTGCAGCGAGGTTTCAGGGGCAGTTGACCCACACTGTGCATTATGGGTAATCAACCCCAGCTTCTCCTTCTCTATGTCAACAACTGCTCACACCCGGTGATAAAGTTCAGCTGCTGCAGCGTCGTCAAATTCATGGCCTGGATTTGACTCGTTTTATCCGTTCAGCAGTGAAAACACACGCTGCTCTGACAATGATCCAAACCTCGGTTCCTTGTTTGGGTGAAAACACACGAGATTTATTAAGCCTTGTGATTCACAGTTCAGCTGGAAAACGACCAAGGCTCCATAGAAACTGTGTCCCTGTGCTTTCTGTGTCCTTCTGAGTTCTATCAAGGTCCTGCACACTTGACCAATCATGAGTCAAGACTTTAACAATCATCAGTGTGAGAAGAACCATTTAAAATACGGGAAGAAAAAGTTTAAGAATGTGAATTTTTACTTTTTAGTTTGGTCCGTGTCCCATCAGCTAACATGGAGGAGGTGGGGTTTAGGACCTATACTGCAGCCAGCCACCAGGGGGTGATCAAGATGTTTTGGCTTCACTTTTTGGAGCCGTCTCCCATCTTTATTTACATTCTGACACCGAGCGTGAGCATCGTTAATGTGTCAGCCAATAAGAAACCAGCATTTCCACATATTTCCCTGTAAACACTCTCCGATTGGTTTGTTGAAGATAAAATAAAACCATCCCAGCTCAGTTTAGATTTAACCCTAATTGTGAGATGAGTGTTTACACTGAGGTTGTATCAATAAAGGTCAGAGAGAAGAAGGAAAAGTACACGTAGTCGTAAAGTGTCACCGTTCTCGTCTCTGTTCTGTGGACTTGTACAGAATCTGTGCTTTTCTTTCCTCCACATATGCAAGTGCCCTTCACCATTCGTTCTGGAATATTGCCTCGCCTTCGTTATCAAACTCCACCGTGATAGGATGTGAATAAATCCTCTAAATTAGGTTTGAAGTGGCTTTCTAGTTCCCCTCTTTCTGCTGAACTTGACAAGGTTAATTTGAAGGTGTGAGCCGCGCTCTTCCCCACACTCGAGATTATTTCAAAAACCCTGATTTTCATGTGCCAGTCTCGAATGGAAAACTGGGGGAAATGATGTATAATCAGAATGTTAGAGCTCGCTGGTGTTCGGTTTGTGTAGATGACCACACGGAGGGAATTTGCATAATAAGGTGCTGTGGGATGTAGCGGCCCATTTTAATCTTTTGTGTCATCTGAGCGTCAGGCTGTAATGGAGTCCGTGACACTGTCCTTCATCCTCTTTCTTCTTCTCCTCCTCCTCCTCCTCCTCCTCCTCCTCTTCCTCCTCTTCCTCAGGTACCTACTTCACACACGAAGCCAAAGGAGCGGACGACGCGGCGGACGCAGACACAGCCATCATCAACGCAGAGGGCGGCCACACCAACTCGGACGAAAAGAAGGAGTACTACATCTAATCCAAACAGGACCCCTCACTCTGGTGTCCTCTTTGGGACACCGAGCTGGTTTTGGGGCCTGGGGGGGGGCGGAGGCGGGGGTTGGGACCGGAGTTGGTTCAGGATCACTTTATAGTGAGAGTGGAGGGGTCAACGCGTAGACGAGGAATGGGTTTTTAAAGAAAGGCCTGGTTTTAAGCCGTTGTTTAGTCTCTAGTCTGCAGATGTAGATGGAATGTTTTGTGTGTTTAAAAAAAGTGACAAAAAAAATCAAAAAAGGAGGTGAAAAAAAAAAAAGGGGGAGGGTTTGGATTTTAGGTAAACAGCGATCGGGTTGGGGGGAGGGAGGGAAAAGGGGGGGGGTGCGCCGGAATGCCAGAAATCACTGTAGAGAGCTTCACCATTCGACACCTCCCTGACTGCTGGTACGAGTTTGATTTGGTTCAACCATTTGCAGAAAATTCTGTGCCTTGTTCTGAATATTTCTTTTATTTTTGGTTTCTTTGTTTTGTTTTCCATACTTTGGGTTTTGTGTTGATCCTCATTTGCATAAAACCTTGTTGTTCCCCCCCTCCTCACTTGTAAAATCGATGTGCTGTTGGCTTTTTGTATGAGGTTAGAATTACACAGCCACTTTATTCATTTCCCCTTAATGTATCTGCACACACACACACACAGACACACACACACACACACACACACACACACACACACACTCTCTCTCCAGTATACTGTGATTCGTCTCAAGCCATTACTTCCCACTATTTTTCTTTCCCTGAAGTTTTGACGGCTCCAAAAATGCATGAAATACTTTAGATATCATTGTACAAAGAACATAAATGAGAAACAGGCTGGATATACTGTATCTACCCCCCACCCCCCCGGCCCCCCCGGCCCATCCTCTACATCACTACATTCAGACGAGAATCAGAACGAAGCCAGTGAAGAATAATGAGAAGGATCTTCCCATTTAATTTGGCCAAGTCAGCTTTTAAATTCATTTTTAAGGAGTTTTTTGTTCTTCAATTACTTTCCTTAGTGAAGTGATGTCGTACATTATCCCTCCTCACTGTTTCATTAGAGTAATTCCTTCCTCTGTTTAGTGTTATTTTTCTTCTCTTTGGCTTAATGGCAGCCTGCTCTTTTCCCACCGGCTTTTTATTGAGTTGTAATGATGAGATTTAAGTGATTTCCATCTGTTCTCGCTCCTGAATATATTTTTTTCTTGCAAATGGAGGAAAGTACGAAAATGTAAATTGTTTTCAAATTGTTTCTGGGAGAGAGACTTTCAGCGAAGATGTTGAAGCGGCTGTTGAAAATATATTTGGCATTGATATTGGTCGACCAGCAGCCATGTACAGAACTCTACTGGATAAAAGAAACGGCCTTAACCAAACTCCAAATAACAAAACTTATTTAAATTTGACTTTTAGGAATATTTAAGCTGCACAAAATAAAATAAAAAGGAAAAGCTCATTTTATTTCGTAGACACACAATCCAATGTAAATCAATCCAATGGAATCACAGCTGTATTGTACACTAATCCTTACTAAGAAAATATTTTTTACTAGAGTTACGATGGAGTACCTTTGTGGATTTTATCATTTCGCATCGTGAGTTTCTGTCAAACGGTAAAACAAGCAAATGTTTGGGGAAAGTAAATGTCTTGGAACCGTCACGCGCTGAGAGACATGTCCTGTCTGTCCACTTCTGTCTCACCACTTCTGTCTCACCTCCTGAAACACACACAGCCTGTGGTCTCTGCGTAAACATTCGATATTCTTTGCATGTGTGTTCGTGCTGAAATTCATTCTCTCTGCTTCTTTCTATCTCGCTTTACGTGTCACCTCACAAAACTGAACGAGGATCAGTTTTTGCCGAAGCCCTGAGGGACGCCAGGAGTGATCGATTGTTTGTAAAGGAAGTTAATACACGTTGTTGTGCTCGGCGGCGTTAAATCCTCGGTTTGCATTCGCGTCTCGGCTTCTCAACGTGGGAACGAGGGCATGATGATGTCACAGTTATGTGTTCACAAAGCAAGCAGCTCACTGACTCGTCATCAGTCCCAACTATAGCTGCAGGTCGTCAAGTACGATGATTTAATGCTCTTATTTCCTGTGGTTTTTCAAATTAAAGTTCCTCTTGAGGTGAAACTCTACCATCAACTGAACAAAACAAGTTATATTTCAAAAAATTTAGAGAATCTTGACCCACTGGTTTGTTGAAGATCCATTTTGTGTGGAGTGTAAAACTAGCACATGATTTTACAGCATAAATCCAAACCCTCCAATAAAATATATAAATTCATCATATCGTGATATGATACAATCTAGGATGTAGAATCAACCAATAAAAAGGTTATGAACATGAGATAGTTCATATTAATGTCACAGCAGTCGTTTAGAGAGCAAATGTTTTCATTATATGTTAATTAGCAAAAAAGGCACAAGTGTAGTGATTTAGCTGAGTCGTAGGGATTTAGTTGGCGAAAATCAATAAAACGTAAAACACTGAAATATCCACATCCACAGGTAATTTGGCTCAGAAGAAAATGTCATGAAAATACGGAAAAATACAAGTAAATGCAGAAATTCTGCAAGTTGTACCAGACACAACTTTAAATTAACACAAAAAACTGGATTTTTGAGAATTTAAAAACATGTGATGCAGATATTCTCACTTTACGGGACAATGTGTGAGAACTGGTCAACTATCGACTTCACACTACAAACATATAATGAGCAGCATATCAACTAAAACACTGGAGAATCTACCATTATCATAAGAAACGAGGGATTTACCTCTTCTGCCCCCCCCCCATGCACCCGCCATTTCTTTCTCAACACATCAAATACACACATCTTTGAAATATCGTAAAAAACATAATTAAATGTTTACATATTCTGTTGATAATCTTAGTTTATTTCTAATAAACTGAAACACTCACATGTCCCCTCTTCACTTTTGGTGAGTTGCTTGCCATGTGACCGCGGACATCTCGGACTCAATCATTTTATATTTTCTTCGCCATGTTAAAACATTCGATTGGATCTTTATGAATGTGCAACTCAGATTGCAGTGTAATAGCTTTATGGTCGTGCACGCAGTCAGCGTTCAGTCTTTTTATATCAAAGAATGTTGGTTTAGGTTCGTCCGGGTCGTTTGAGAGTAGTGAAGTGAAAAGCATCGTGCACATTTTTTCACTTTCCTCAGCATCACACATTTTTTTCTGCTAACTAAGAAGGTGTGGGGGGGGGAGGGTTTGGCTACTAGGAGCTGCGGACATGTTTTATTTTTTAGTTACAACTGCTTCTTCTGTTGAAACTTGAGTTAATTTAAAGTTCTGCACTTAGAGAGGAATCACCACTAAGTTAACACTGTATGCTGATGACACTGTTTTGTGTTTGTTACGTGGATGGGTGGTAGTGGGGGGAGGGGTTTATCGATTTAGGTTTTATCGATGTTTTACGGTCATGGTTTCTGATTAAACTATTAAACTGACTTGTTCCCGTTGCTTTATGAATCACAGAGCAGGTGTCACTTCACCTCTGAGACTGAGAATTGTGTGATTTGTGTTTTACAGTGAGCACTACACTTCGCTTCAGTGACATGTGGCAGCTTCCATTTGAATCAGACTTCAAAAAACATGTACTTACCAATAAAAGGAATAGAAGTGAATATTGTCTTCTCCCTACAGGCTGATGCATTCTCATATTTTGTTTATTTGTGAATATTAAACCCGTTTGTGGGTCGGTTCTGCAGGAGTGTTCCTCCGAAGGTTTTTGTTCTTCCAAAGTTCCACTTTAACAAAGTAACAAAACGACACCTTTTGATGGAGATGATTCAGAAATGATGAGGATTTCAATTTGAAGTAAGAATGATACTCAATGTTTATGTGTTGGTTTTTATTTCCTATTTCACACCCGGTAAAGTAACAGAAAAATGGATTTTTGGTCTTACAGTGTAACTGTTGTAATTTTCTTCACATTAAATTCCTTTTGATAATGTCCTGTCTCAGGTTCATGCGTTGCTGACTGATGTGACTGCATCTCAGGTAGAATGCAAAGTTTAGGCCCCACCCATCAGTGACACGACAGCAAGTTCAATGCATCCTCATCCAATCAACACACACACGCACGTTAGATCCAAGAGGCAGAACTGCTGAGATGGTTTCTGCATCTATGTTGTACATGTTTTCTGTGTTTTTCTTAATATTCGGTGCACTGTAAAAGATGTGTTAAGTATTACTTTGTGTTTGCATAGATCATGAAGAGAGAACACTTGTTTATTGGAATGAAGCAGAATCAGAAACTTGTTGTGGCTGTACGTCTGTCACTCTCAGCACACCGCCGCCTTTAGAAACTCCTTTCATTCCCCACATCAACAACAACAACAACAAAAAAAGATTTGATTGTTTCACCAGTTCTTGTTTTTAGATTTATTCTTTTTTTTGTCTCTCTGCTGTTCTTGGGAAATGTTAATGTGCATTAATGGAGAAAAGGAGTTCCACATTCCCATACATATTTTGTATTGGTTCATAAATAGACATTTTTACAAAACAATGAAGAGTTCTTGTCAATAAAAAAGAAAAGATATTAATGTCCAAAATAATCAGTGTTGTTATTGAATGAATATATTTAGGTGCAACAGGCAAATCAGGAAGATGAATATCCAGGCACCATGGTATAAACACCATCCATATACAAACATTTGATCTCAATGGGTTGTGAACATGGCGTCTTTTAGAGCTCTACATATTTTGACTGGAAAATCCAAAATAAATTAAAGTTAGCCGACCTTACTCAGAGAGGGTGTGACGAGGAAAGAGTTATTTCAACGATAATCTCCATATTTTTTCCTGCATAAATCCTTGAACAAACTTAAAAATACAACACACTTTTTGTTTTGACTTAAAATGTAGATATTCTTAAGTTTAAGAAAAGCATTTTCCAGGAAGGTCTTCAGAGACTCTGCCCCTAGTAGAGTGAACCCTGGTGTATTAAGATCTCTAAAGGACTTTTATGTAAAATAACATGAACACCACAGTGATTACGTGTTTTTACAAAACATAACTGCATAAATACATTTTTTATCACCTCAGCCAAGGGCGTTATGATACCGTTTGTGAGCGGGATGACACCTAACTCACACAAAACTCCTTCAAGGATTATCGCAAAACTGTTTTTCACTTTCTGTTGATTTCTCAAAATCCAAGATCCTCATTAAAATCCAGATATAGTGACTTTTTAAGGGTTTCACATGGAGACTATTGGTCCTTGGAGGAGAACACATGAAGCCTCGGCCATCACCTGTCTGAATGTTGGTTTATTTGTGAGCAAGATTATGCAAAAACTACTAAAGAGACTTCCAGCAACGTTTGGAGAGTATTTTATTTCACTTCCTTTATCACGTTTTATGGTCGTCACCATCACTGCGGAGGAATGCACAATACTTTTATTTTCGTAAACATAGGAATACGTTAAAAACTCAGTTTATAAATTCACAGATATTGTTTTTTACCACCAAAATATCCAATCTCTCAGCCCAATAACCTTCTTTTACGACCGCAGCCTTATTACACTTTAATGTTTACACTCTCGGCAGCCGGTTAAGTTGCAAAGTGCCTTTACTGCCGAAATCTAACCACACAGATGTAAATCCTGGTCTCTGGTGAGACAGTCGCCTCCTGGCATCTCCGCTGCCAAAAAATAAATGTCACACTTAATTCAGAACGTTCCCCTTTGAACATAATCCAGCCATAATCTTACACAACATATTTCCTGTTGCAGTTTTCTAGTTTTTATAGACATGGTTTTGTTTTTATGTTTGTGTCACAGACTCACAGTCGATCCTCAGGAGTGAACGAACTCGGGTCAACCAGTTCATGTTACCGTTATATGTGAGCTGCTATGTGGCGTTCAGGCTTTGACATCATTTCTCCATATGGAAAAGCACCAAGATCCTCACAGCAGGGATCTGACGGGGAGTGACAGTAATCACCCCCCCGCCCAGCCTCTAGACTGAGGTTGTGCTTATGAAAACGCTTCATGTGCTGCAGCAGCAATATCAGCGAGTGATTATCTGTTTCAGCGAAGCTTTCAGGTGAGCACTGTTGTAGCTGCCGCGGCAGCAAGAGAGCAGAGTGACTGACAGCGTGAGTACACCCCCCACCCCCCCACCCCCCATAATGCAAAGAGCACGTTGAGTAGATGTCAACGTGAAAGGAATGGTTACAACAGCAGGAATACAGACACTGAGGGGGCTCTTATTTTGAAATGACTCACAAAATACACTATTGTTTTTCCAGGTTTCTTGCTTCAGTTAAGTTTTTGTCACTGAAAGTGATTCAGACTTGAAGTCTCTCGTCCACATGCAAACAGATTTTCATATTTTGACAAGCACATTGTTATACTTCACAGTTGCTTTATGTAAGAAACAACAACAACAATGGCGGCTATATCCCATTTGATTTACACTGCGAGTGGTCTAATTTCAAGTTTGCATCACATCAGCACATGTACTGTTTGTCTCTCATGTTATTTTATGGATCGTCGATGTAGAAGTTATTGCGTTGTGTGTGTGTGGTTGTGTTTAAGCTCAAGTCTGGACATAGGTGCAGCCAAATAATCGCAAATGTGTAGATAAGAGTTAGAAGAACATGTTTGTTGAATTTGCTAAACAGAACTAAAAGCATCTACCTCTGTATAACACAAAACTCAATATAATCATCTTCCATGAAATAAGGGGCATCTGAATAAACCCTAATTATTTCACCTTGATGTATTTGTCCGCTGTGGATCTCCTGATTTGAACCTGTGTCCTGGAACCTTTAATCACACAGATGATGAGTGTGGACACACAGTATGAAACAAACTGTTAATGAACGCAAATAAGGAGTCGTACTTCCAGAAGCACCACAAAGTTTTACATAAATCCCACAAGGTCTTAGCTCAAAATCAATCTGCTGTTCTGTGCTTGATGAGCACGCTGAATCTTTTAAACCAACATCTTGAATAAATGGAGAAGGGGGGGTTATTGATTCCAATACGGAGAGGTGGAATCGACGTGAGCCACCTGTCATGGAAAGATGTATTTTCTCCGTCTCATATTCGACACTGGTGAGTGAAGCTTTACTCTAACACACTCGTAATGTTCAGAAAATTCAGCGGCTGAGTTGAATGGAGGAAGATATTATCTTTTTAATTACATTTCCGCCGCAGGCTCTCATTATACCTCAAGTGCTGTACATAATGAGCCAACATCTTAAATAAGTAAAGGTGATACTGCTATTGATTAGAGAGCGAAGACCTGAGGCGAGCTATCAGTCATAGAAAATACACTTCTCACTTCATGTTTAATGGACGTGCCGGTCGGTCTCTTATGGACCCATTAGTCAATATCCTCAAATAAACTTAAACAGAGAGAAATCACGTTCATTACACTTTAACCGAGTGAGTAGCAGAAGATGGCTGCGCCCGGTGCAGGCGGAGCGGGTGTCCTTGGCGCCGGTGTGTTATCCGTGGTAATGAAAAGGTCAGTGATGCAGTCCTGCCTTCGTGCATTAACCTTGTGAGCTCAGAAGGTCAAAGCCTCAGTTTGCTGGAATGAATAGGATATTATTTAACCATCACGTAGGCACACGGAGCACATTGTTGTTTGACTCCAGGATTTTGATCAATTCAGTCGATGAACGCTGTTGAAAACGTGTCCTTGTTATATTCTGATGCTACTTAGAGAGAAACAAAGATGTTTTTGGAAGAATAAAGTCATTTCAAAAAAATAAAGTTCCCTTTTCACAAGAATAAAGTCAGAATTTAATGAGAATACAGGAAACAAAAGCTGTGATTTTTTTAAAAACATCATCGTGATATTATGAGAATAAAGTTGGGTAAAATAATAATACATATTTGTTGGCCAAAACTTTAATAATATAATAGAGTTGGAATTATACAAGATTTTTGTATTTTTTATTGTATGAAGTCAGTTTTTAATGCAGTGTTTTTCAGTCATAATCTTGAAATTTTAAAAGAACAAAAGCTGTGATTTCATAAAAACATAGTCGGGATATAACTAGAACATAGTCGTAGTTTTACAAGAAAAAAGTTAAAATGTTATGAGAATAAAGTTGATGAGTCATGATTTGATGATGAATGTTATAAGAATTAAGTCAAGTTGTGATTTAACAAGATTAAAGTCATAATTTAGGCTACGTCTCATTTTAGAGGTGGAAAAGCTTATCGCCTGAGTTAACATGAGGAATGTGGAACAACTTGATCCTTGTCTTCTACATTCTACAAGATACTGAACCGAACATTACTGCTCGGTCGTATCTATAAACCATGAAGATGTTGTTTAAAACAAACCCTCACAGCCGGATGTCAACAGGTGAACCCACAGTGAGTCCAACGATTTATTGACTGTGACATCAGAAGGGGCAGGAAGCAGCGGACCCATGAAGCGTCGTGGTGATGGCGTCCCTTAAGGTTGACATTCTGGAAATAAGGTCACCTGTAAACAAGCAGGTCCTCCATCCTGCAGAGTAACATAACAACCTTTACACTAATTAACTCATGAAGATTCTACATGTTGTTCTTTATTTAACATTCTTCCCTCTTTGTGTTGATGCGACTTCCCTTTGTCACGATGGTTCGAGCGTCAGCCTCCAGCCGCGGCTCCGTCCTCTCTCATTGTCATTGTCGTTGTTGTGAAATCACAGCCACTTAAAACGGCACGGAGACATTTGTCTGTTTGACTCCAGCATTAAATTGCTCTCTGCCGTCAGCGTGTGTTATGATGGTCTTGTTGTCAACAGCAATTTGTGCTCAGTGGATCAATTTGGACTTTTCGACGTTTATTTCATTTCATACAATCGTAACTTCCCACGAAAAACTCTGTGTTTGTTCCTGTTTTCATATGTTATTTATTTAATATCATAAATCGGATTATCATCAGCTCTCCTGACATTATTAATTAGTGAAATGGATCAATGGTGTTTGTTTTATTTATCTCGTAAATAAATGAATAAGTGAGAAAAGCTGCAGCAGTCGAGGTGAGGAAGGGAACAGGAAGTCCAGGTAAAGGGGTGGAGTCTATACAAAGGGGCGGGGTGTTGACCTGTGCCAGAGTCCCATCTAAGAGAGAGAGAGGAAGCACATGAGCTCAGGTTTGATTTGTTTGGATCCCTTTTGCTTTAGTCTGACTTTAATAGTTAAACTGTAGAATTTGAAATACATGTTTTGGCTCAATGTGTCATTTTTGAGTTTCCCTGATGCTATGATGTTTTGTGAGGGATTAAAACTGGGAGTGACTCCTTTCAAAGAGACTTTCATTCCCTTTAAAATGATATTAAAATAGATTTTTATAGGTTCCAGTCAGATTCATGGCTCCAGCTGGAGGAAAGGACCACCTCTAGTGGGGCCTGCATGCTGACCCTCATATTGCTGCTCTCTAGTTGAATGGAGATGAGCCTTTTATTTCCTATCTGTATATTTCGGTGCAGGACTCGCTCCTGTGTGATGTCCCCTCCTCTCTCTGCTCTGTCCTCCTCCTCCGGTCGTCTGCTGCGTTCACGTTCTTCCTCTCCAGGAGGCGTCTCTCTGAATCTCTGAATCTCTGTGGGTCTTGATTAGGTTGGATCGTGTATGTTCCTGATTGCTTGAGTGACGGCAGCAGTTGGTTTAAAGACACTAATGAAGGACGTGGGCAGCATCTCCTGATTCCTGAGGTGACGGATAATTGTTGTTTGTGACTGAAAGGATGAAGCTGTGAGAAGTTTGGATTCAGATCTTTGGGCCGTCGACACACAGACAGATGTTAGTGGGAGCAAGTGTTTTATTTTTTATCAGGGTCCAGCTCTCAGGGTCCAGCCGCCCTGGAGCATATCCCAGCTCTGCAAAACAAAAAATTCACAAACATGTTGACATTGTGTCAGTTAAGTGTCATTTTCAGGACAGAGCTGGTGGTGATGTGTGGTATTGCAAGGATCACCCAATGTCTTCTCTTGTTTTTCTTATAGAGAAGTTTGAGGGGGCAGTGACAGATATTAGTCTTCCTGTGCATCTTGCAATTGAATGTTATTATGTTGTGTGTTGTCTCATACTGTATATGTGCATTTAAAATAACAATATGCAACTTTTTTAAACCTTAAAACTGCTTGAAAATGAGTTTGATGGTGAAAACGGCCGAGAGTCGCAGCTTCAACGGTCAGAATCAGGTCCAGCAAGTTGAAGAGTACAGCTGAACTTTAGATCAGTTAAAAAGACTCAAACTCTGGGTTTTTATGATTTCATCTTCAAATATTCAGCAGGAAACTCGTGGATTTGTTACAGTTGCAGCGCTTCTGGTTCGAAGCTTGGGATCATGGGTAATATCCACCGTCCAGTTGTGTTACAGCTCAGTAAGTGGGACTATGCACAGTTAGAGTTGTGCCACCGACACCTCCAAGCATCGAGGTTCCCAGTTTGGATCCCAGTTCGGCAGATTGGTGCAGATTGGATTCAGGTTAATTGGAGACTCTAAATTGGCTGTAGGTGTGAATATCTCAACCTGTATCACCTCTTGTCTAATCCATCAACCCTCAAAGTATAAGTGGTGCACATAAGTGATGAACAAATTAATATAGAGGGCGCTGTTGCTTACTAAAACGTACATGATGTCCTTGCGGTAGACGTTTGACCAAAGCAGCCAATCATGTGACGAGCTGCTGTGGGTGATTGGCAGGAATCTCAAGGCCGTGATAACGATGAGACTTATATCTCAAATCAAATCAAATCAAATGAGGTTTAATTTATACTTGAAGAGCAGTGATCTGATTTCAACATGGATGAAGATGATGATGATGATGCACATAATCCACATCCATATGTTTAATGTTTCTGTTTATGTGCAGTAACGCTACTTTCTAATTCATGAGATTTTCTCTTCACCGCAGAACAAAGCTCATTTTCTTTACTTCAACCCACTGTTCAGTTCATTTTCATTTGTTGCTTTGTTTTGTTGCCCTGCAGGAATAGTGGAACCATGACAAACAACAGAATAAATAAATAATGCAAGTAATAAAGTGCAATAAGAGTAAAAATATACAGTATTTTGTTTTAATTAAATGCAACCGTGGAGCTGTTTATCTTCCCGTGAGAGATTTTAAATAATGCATGTCATAAACGGCAGCTCTTGTTTTTTCCCAGTGTTGTTGTGTTTCTGTTGCACATCAGGGGCTTGTACTGCCAAGTTCAACACACTGGGTTGTGTTTCTATTGTCGTCCCGGAGAATCTTCACTACGCAGCTGGTTATCGCTCGTCTCTGTGGACTCTGACTCAGAGTTAACATCTTATCCAGCTGTGAGGGCGTGTCATGAGACGGAGGCGGAGTCAGAGTCGTCCATCTGCCCCAACGACCCTCAAAGGATTTGTGATAATGACGATGTATTTATTTAGTGTGATAAACTCTGTGTTAAGTCTTATTTCTTACTTTACTGTGAACTCTTCTCTCCCTGTCGGTGACCTGTAGATCAATAGCTCTAGTTTCCTGATGATGTGATTGGTTAGTTGGGATGTCGACAGTCTCAGTCGACTTATAGATCGACTACAAACACAAAATTTAGACTGTAAGAAATGAGATATAACGAAAAACGAATAAACCAAAGAATAATAATAATGGTTGATGAATTGAGAAATGAGTTCTCCAGGTTTGAGTGGTCAGTTAACAGGTTGAGCCGATGATTCGCTGTTGGTTTTGTTCCGTCTTTCCAGTTAAACAGTTGGTTAATGCTCTTTAGAATGAAAGTTTGAAGATGTGGGATCAGAAGAGGTGAGAGATCTCCTGACAGCTTTCCCATGACCTCTCATCAAAACTGGGCAACTGGTGCATGGAGAAAAAAGCATGGAAGTGGTTGTCTATTGCAGCTGGACAGTCATTGTTGGCGTTGATAATTGTTGAGAGGAGAAGTTGTCAAAGTTATAAATATACATTTTCTATCTTATGTTTAGTTTCTTTTAATTGGAAGTACTGGTAGTGACAGCGTAGGTTGTAGGTTTCTTGGATTAAGTCGAAGGTCATGAGAGAGCTGGTAACTCCTCTGTTTCCATGCTGGGAAGTTGACAACTTGATCTAGTGCAGGATCAGCATTGGTTACCATGGTAATTATAGTTGGTGAACCAGTCGATACTTTGATAACCACAAATTCTGCTTATCATAGCACAAGGTCCAGATTGTTTGTGTGGGATATTCAAGAAGTATTCTCTTAAAGTTAAAGTTCTGTCTTAATCTACATAAATAGAAACGTATACTAATGGTTTAAAACTTCTACTTGTTAATTTTTACCATCTTATTGATATGGTTATAAACGTCCGAGTCACAATCTCAGGAGAATTGCACCACATGTTGTGTTAAAGTACAAACACACGAGTCTGTGTCGACTGCATTTTAAAGGCGTTTGCAGATGGACTGGTGTTGTTTCTGCAGATTTATCTATGAGAAATGCAAAAATCCTATTTGTACATGTTGCAGCTTCACTTCTGCCAGTTTAGACCTCCACAGAAAACAGCCTCCTCTGCTTCTGTGACTCATAACCAGCTGTACTGGGAGTGAAACAGGTGCCGGAGCGCCTTCCTGTGGACAGACTGGGAAGTGCACCATAACGACAGCTAAGGAAATGCAGTATTTCAAAAGGATCACAGCGACAAAAACTTTGAAAATGACATTGAATGGTGTGAATGACCCATTTCTTCAGTTTCCCCTTTTTAAAAATGCACCAGTACTGACTAAAGAATAAGAAACTAAATACACCCTGAGACCAACATGTCATTTGTCATGTGATCGATACTTCCTCTTGTTTACTGACAGCTTTCATCAAGTCCCCTCGAAAATCACAATCCCCCCCTGAGATAATCACCCCCTCTCTCTAAATGATCGTAATTTGAATTGAATATGACCAATTAGTGTCACTTTAATGTAAAGACTTCCATCGCCCGGGTGTAATTAACCATTTTGAATGATTTACCCTCTTTTTTTTTTATGTATTGATATTTTAGTACAATATATGAGAATCCCCGAATATCAACCTAATGGATCTTATTAGCCATGTCCTCTAGACAAAGGTGATTTAATCAAAGCAGACTTGATTTATATACCCCGTCCCTTCCTCTCTTCTTCCACCTCTCTTCCTCCCTCTCTCCCTCCCTCTCTCTCTCTCTCTGTGTGTGTGTGTGTGTGTGTGTGTGTGTGTGTTGCTTGCCGAGGCAGCAGGGGATTCATTTGTCTTGCTGATTAATGATGAGAACCATATCCTCCACAACACCAGTAAATTAAAAGAGATCGGAGACAGAGAGAAAGAACATCGAGGTCCATTCATCCCGATCAAATTTCACAGTGGGTCCAATTCATCCTGAGCTTTATTTGTATTGTCTGCTGCACAAACACGGAGGGGGAAAAAGCACCAGTCATTCACTTCTTCATCCCAGACCCTTCTCTGGCAGTCGGGGGGGGGGAGGGGGGAGAGGGGGTTTCATCTGGCTACTCTCCATCCTCAGGACTCAGCCCTGCCCACTGCTCTGCAGCCTCCACAGCAGCGTTTTCTGTTTCCTCTCTGTTCATCACCTGCGTTTCCTCCGTGTATGTGAACCTGTGTTTGTGTTGGCGTCGTCCTGCTGTCTGAAGTAATATAGTCACTGTAGAATGACTGTGTGTGTGTGTGTGTGTGTGTGTGTGTGTGTGTGTGTGTGTGTGTGTGTGTGTGTGTGTGTGTGTGTGTGTGTGTGTGTGTGTGTGTGTGTGTGTGATGGAACTGAATGTAGACGTACTCTGTGGCCATCATCATCTGCAGTAGCTTCTATACCAGTGGTTCTTAACCTGGGTTCGATCGAACCCCAGGGGTTCGGTGAGTCACTCTCGGGGGTTCGGCAGGGGTCAAGACACATACAGTATAGCCCGGTTCACACTGGCAATATCTGGCCGTTTTTGTCGGCCGTCAAAAAATTGGCTGCAGACAATTCGGCAACGCACAATTTTTCTTTGCCGTGTCAGATTGCAAATACTTTGTTGCTTAGTAAAAATTAGTTACACAAAAGAAATTCAGCCCACTCGTATTATTCGTGAAGTCCCCCTCCTTGGCCGTCATTGGCTGCAGATGATCACGCCACATTACTTAGCTACGATATCTGTGCTGCTTGGTGCGCTCAGTAGTCGACTTGTACGTCATTCAGCAGAGCCAGCTTCAACAGCAACTCTTCAGAACAACAACGCTCTCAACGTTTTGGTGACCCTTGAGATACTCACACTGTTTGTTACAACTTATTTTTGCGAGCAATACTTTTCGAGGATGGTAGACATGAAAATTAAGAAAAGGAACAGACTTTGTTGTGAAAATGATATGAGAGTCGCACTTGCCAAGGTGAAGCCGCGCATTTCTGAAGCTGTATCTGAAAGGCAACAGCAAAAGTCGCATCGATTTGCAATAAATATTATTTATTATATTAGTTATGTTTTTGTGTGAAATACCTGTTTGTTGGTTTTGTTCTTTGAACACAGTGGTTTTGTGTGCACCTGATGTATGGTTAATTTTGTGCACTAACAAAATATATACCTATGTTTTGAAGAAATAATATATTATTTGTCCAATTACGAAGGGTTCGATGAATGCACTGATGAAGCTTGCAGGGTTCAGTACCTCCAATAAGGTTAAGAACCACTGTTCTATACTATTGTTTATTATTAACACATCACAACAGGGCTTCAGAATAACTCTTTACATTCAATGCGTCTCACTTTTTCATTTAGGGGCCACCAAACATTTTTCACCGCACCTTTTAGCAACGCAACACAACACCTATTAAATCTTTTCCTGACAGTTCCCATATACTGGACCCCAGGAAGATTAGCTAATGCTTATGCTGGAGCTAATGGGGAACCTAATAAAATAAGAATGGTCATTTCTTAAATGGGGATTTGATTCCAGGTCACATGGTCTCGATTTGATTGTGTATCAATTCAGTGAAGGATATTTTATTGTAAAATATTAATATTGCATGGACATGTGTAACTGTGCAAGGAAACCTCACTTGGTGCATTATTAAAAATATAAAGCTAGGCTTGTCCAATAACACATTTAGTTGGAAGTTAAATTGTCCCTGAAATGAAGTGAGAGACTTCTGCTGCTGATTCAGTTTGACATTTCCGAGCTTGCACTTTAGTATGAACCACAGACTGTATATAAAGACCAAATCATCTATATCGCCCCCTGGTGACTGGGTGCTGTAAACGTTGTTACTCCCACCTCCTCTTTTAGTGGAAGATATTTGATTATAAGCTGAAATTACCTAGAGCCTGATGATGGCAGATGAAGTTAACGGATCAACAAAGTTATTCTATTTTATTCCCATCTAACATTTTATGGCAGAGCTATAGAACCTTCTTCTATCAAGACCATTTTATATTTTTATAACATCCTCTGAGGGACAAACGGAATTATCGAACATGTTTATCAGATCCAGTTTTTACCAGGAGTGCTTCTCTTTGGTTGAGTTACAGGTTGAAACCTCGTCTCAAACAAAGGTGCAAACTTCCGTGCTCGTCCTCTCAGAACAGGAAACTCCTCAGGACATAAACGGATTCAGTTCAGACGGTTTTAGTGGTTTCGTGTTGGTGTTTGTCCGACTGGTTCCACCGTACACTGCATGTTAATGAGTCCACTTCCTTTTGTTGGAGTTTCATGACCTGAAGCATTTTTACAAACTCCTTTAGGAGAAGTAGTTTGGCAAACAAACCGGTGAATGTACTTGGATGTCTCAGCAGGATTTTGTTTGTTGTTTGTCCGGAGCAAATGAGTCGGATATTTGCGATCTCGAATAAAAACGCCTCCATTGCATTTCAGTGCATGTATGAAAACAGCTACACAGCATTTCCTGTTGCAGGCAATGACTCCGTGAACTTTAATTATTTTTAAATCGGCAAAATATAATTCAAATCTATAATGTCCAATGTTACAGCTGAAAAATGTCAATTGTTCATAATCAGGTTTTAATTTTGCTTTAATGTCCTTGAAGCAGCTTGTATTTCACTTCCTTCCCCGGCTGCATCACATTACTGTCGCTGCTGCAACAAACCACTTCCCCAACATTAGGAATCAATAGCTTTTCATCTTATTGCATTTGTTTGACGAAGAGGCTTCTCGGCTCTCGGCTGTGTACAGACAACAGTCGTGCATTGACCAGGGAATCAAACAGGCCCTACATTTGTCAATTATGCCCACTAGCGTTTGGCGGCTTCCCAGAATGCACGAGAACGTGACGCGTGACTGGCGTCCGGAGGAAACGGAGGAGAGTTCTGAGAGTCATTCAGGTCACATCTCCCTAATTAATGCTGCTCCCCTCTGTCGGCGTGAAACCAACTGCAGGTTCCATCTTTTCTCTTCTGTCAGAGACTCGTCTGGGTTCAGGAGACGAGGAGTTAGCGTTAGACGGTCTCTGAGGTTAATAACCCACTGACATTCACACCTTCATTGATCTCTATATAAAAAAAAGAGAGAATATGCAGCAGTTAAGAAAGTCAAGGGTGTGAAAATATTGAATCAGGAGCAGACTGACCTAAAAAGCCTTTTAAAAAGCGATCGGCTGTGGAAGTTGAACAGGAATGACTCTGCGTCTTTGACCGGACGCTGACTGCGACAGAGGCACTGAGGCAAAACTTCTGCCTAAGTGATATTCTGATAAGCATCAGGGCAGAGTGATGAGGGCGGCAGTTCCTCGTGCCCCCCCGTCTCTTTGGGAACGGACAACAAACTGTTTTTTTTATCCTGACGGGTATAAAAAAACACGATGATTTATATCAGCTCAGTGGAAAGTCACAGTATCATCAGAACGGTTCTGGTTCCTCCTGAAGGAGACCGGAGCTGTTCCAGGTTTTAAGGCACGTCATCCGAGGTTGACAGGAGCGTTTCAAGGTTTTTTTTGGGGGGGCCGCAGGCAAAGAGGACCTGGGGGACCCTACATTAAAGTTTAATGCAACCCCCCACCATCATCCGAGGAAAATCACACACACACACACAAGCACACACACACACATGTAGACGTTCTAGTTCTCTGCCAAACCTCTGAAATCACAAAGCATTTGGCAGAAGCTGGAAAATTGACTCGTTTGTCTTAAATCCAACAATGTGAACTTGTGGAGTCCATCCTTTTACTGGCTTTACTAGCCCCATTCACATACTTTACCACTACATATTCTTATATATTTATATATTTTTTGTTTTTTGTTTTATTGTATATATATTTATTGTACTATCCACTCCAGCAGCACAAGAACACTTCCCTACTGGACACTGACACAATCACATCATTGCATTCCATTCCTGTATCTGTAAATATGTTCTCTGTATGTGATTTATGTCAGCGAGGTGTTTAAGTGTATAAACTACTGGATGATCTAAACTTCCCTCGGGATTAATAAAGTATCTATCTATCTATCTATCTATCTATCTATCTATCTATCTCTATCTATCTATCTATCTATCTATCTATCTATCTATCTATCTATCTATCTATCTATCTATCTATCTATCTATCTATCTATCTATCTATCTATCTATCTATCTATCTATCTATCTATCTATCTATCTATCTATCTATCTCTATCTATCTATCTATCTATCTATCTATCTATCTATCTATCTATCTATCTATCTATCTATCTATCTATCTATCTATCTATCTATCTATCTATCTATCTATCTATCTATCTATCTATCTATCTATCTATCTATCTATCTATCTATCTATCTATCTATCTATCTATCTATCTATCTATCTATCTATCTATCTATCTATCTATCTATCTATCTATCTATCTATCTATCTATCTATCTATCTATCTATCTATCTATCTATCTATCTATCTATCTATCTATCTATCTATCCTCTGGTCATGAGCGTTTGTGCCGAAACGAAACAACAATCTCTTTTAATATTAATTGACATATTTCAGTCTGATACAGGCTAACTGACAATGACTCGATACAACATATCAGTGAAAATGATGCTCAGTTTTTGTTTATTTAAATCTTCTACTGCTTTATATTGTCTTGTTATCTTTATCAGAACATGTTTGCTGGTTTAAGTTCAGTTTGGCTTTTATATTCATGGCTATTTATTCTAAAGGTTTATACTTAAAAACGCTTGTTTTTAATCTTATTCTTAGTCCAACACTTTATCCGTTCGGCCAGGGAGTGAACTTTGAACTCAGCTGACACCTTTTGAATTATTAAGCCAGATCGTGGATCGGATCAGCAAAACACTCGTTGCAGCTGATTTACAAATACGCTTTTCCGTCTTTGAATCCACGCTCGGCTCTTCCTGGATCCGTGCTCACTTCACCTCTTCATTGTTCGGATGTTGCCTTGACTCCCGCTGCCTCGGTTCTGTCTTGATGAAAGGAAGGTGCAAGATGTCAAGGAGGACAAGGGGGAACATTTTATAATAGTGGCGCTGAATAATAATGCAGCCCATTCAGTTGTAGCCTAAGGAAGTTCTTTTAGTGTGAAGGGCATCTCTGCTGCACTTCCTGCTAACCCAGGGTCATCGTGGGAAGGCAACGTGAAGTCGGCGTTCATTTTTCAAATAGGTCATAGGTCAAAATCGTATTTTCAGATGCTTCCACTGACAGATCAACATGCATCATGGTACATGTTGTCATGTTTGCATGTTGAGGGAACATTGTTTCTATTCCCTTCAGAATGAAACTGTGGAAATCCTCCATAGTTCAAGTTAAAGTGGGATTTATAAGTGTGAGATTTGAATGTTCTTCAGCTGAATCCAGTGAGATCATGACCTTCTGAAACCATCCACCCTCAGACTGGAACAAGTTTAACTTTGCTTTAAGTCTGGAGGAGCAGCAGCAAAAACCTAAATACATTCCAGTACATGTTGTGTTTTTATACGGTGGCCCTGAGAGGTCAAAACTCGATCACATGACAAAATACAACCTTAAGGAAAATATGACTTCACTCATAGCACATTTCATAAGATACATTATTTCACAAACGCAACAAATTTCACAAAACCTATGCATTTTGTGAAATATGTTTTTTTTAATTATCACAAAACAACATTGTTTAAAACACGACATCATTTCAAAAATAACAAGAGACAAACATTTCATAAAGGACGATGAATTACATGAAACACTACATTTCAAAAAACCTTTCAAAAATAACGTTTCTCCGTGTTAAACAAAATTTAAAAACACAAAACAACGTTGATCAAAACCCACTCTGTCTAGAAATGTCTACATTTCACAAAACAACAATTCAGAAAAGACAGCTTAAGAAAAGAAGTGACAGATCAACGAGTGTTTTCTCTCCACAAAGTTATGATATCAAACCACAGACGACGAACAATAGTCATGCAGCACATGAGTCACCGTGTGAGCGTGTGGCCGACGTCCAGAGCCGAGACATCATCCCAGCGCTGAGTCAGTGTGACATGAGTCAGCAGTGACATTGACCTCGGCCACGTCCAGTCGCTGTGAGCTGCTGCTTCAGATCATGTTGCTCTAATGTGTGACCGGTGGAATCTTGTCGAGCTGATAATTGGTTCAGCGCAGACACAAAGTCGGAGTCCAGCGCCGAACAGCAAAGTTCTCCCATCAGGTTGTGTCTGTAAACCTGGTTTTATCTTAACTAATCTGCAGCAAATACACTAGAATACGTGTGTACTGCTAATTCTGTCTGAAACCTTTTGACTGGTCCTAACTTTGGATAAGATAGCGAGTTACTTTTACTCTTTCTGGTAATTAATTCACCAGTTGGATGAGTTATGGCCAGAGAGAATATTCTTGTTAGCTTCAACTCTGGCATTTTATTCTCTCGGCGTACTGGCCTCCTACTGTACCTGTTTATTCAAGCAAGGTACAAAAACAAAAGTACCGTTGTGTACCGACTCTTACTCTTTCTGATAATTAATTCACCATTTTGATGAGTAATAGCCGGAGAAAATATTCTTGTTAGCTTGTACTCTGGCATTTTTCTCTCGGTCCATGGCGGATTGTTTACCGCCTCCTGTACCTGTTTATTCATTACGCATTTAGTATATTTTCTGCTATTATAGAGCGAGCAAGGTAAAAAAACAAAAGTATCGTTGGGTACCAACTCTGAATTCTAGGTACTGATACTGCATCGATTAAAGTGTGAACGAAACCCAACCCAACCTTTCACAGATCAAAGTACACAAAGTACAAAGTGACCCCATAAAAGTTATGATTGCAATAAATCAATAAATGATAACGGGACAATGAAATGTTGGATTTTAAAACACATGAGGTGAGCCAAGGACCAAATTCAATGCTGCTGCAGAATGTAAGTCAATATGAATCCAGTATTCTAAAGTGTTGGAACCACAACCTGGTCAGAGTTCTAACAAACCAACGAATATTCTAAAGATAAAACGTGAATCTCCTGTTCTCCATTCGTTCAAAAGGACATTTAACTCATTTCATTATATTTTTGGACGTAGCCTCAGCTGAGGGACCGGTGTCCGGCCCCTGTTGCCACATGTTACCATCAAAACCAACCATGAGCAGACACATGGAGCCTGAATCACTCATTACCCGACGTGCTCTCGTTTGGTTTCTGCCTCCAGCTTCTCTCTCGCAGCCAGGAAACACTAACACCACAGATGATGGCTCCGCCCTGGAAGCTCAGCGGCACAACAACAGGACGTCGGGGTCGCGAGCTCCACAAACGTTCGCTCATCTTCTACCCGTGGAACCTGGACACACACGCCGACACACCCGCCCCCCCCACCACCACCACCACCACCATCACCGCCATTGCTGCCTCCAGCATGTGCTATTTTGCCAACTGCAACCCTGGGCAAGATAATAAGATGGCTAGCAGACATTTTGTCAATATTTCTGTCTTGGCTCGGAGTGTGCGCCTGGCCGGCTGCTTACTGATGGATGTGTTGACTGATATTATTTTTTTATTTCTTTTATTTTTCTCCACGAGGAGCTCTGCCCCGGTTTGCCAGACTGCGTGAGAGCAAGTCGAGGCAAGAGCACAGGGAGGGGAGAAGGGCTCGCTAATGCAAATCAGTTCATTAAAATCAAGCACAAAGCATCTATCGGGGGGGGGGGGGGAGGCTGCTAATCAGCGCCTGTGGTAAGTCCAGCAATATGTAAGACGGAGGCGCTGCACTCCTCAGCTGTGATCTCGTCTCGGGAGCTGCTGCTGCTAAGGAGGCCGTGCAGATGATTGATTTTCCAGAAGGATGCTTTGAAACTTTGCTCTTGGTCTTGCCACCTGATTAACATACACGGCATTATTCATGTCATGAATATACAAGGAGGCACGGAACAAATAAATACTGACGTGCGTTCAGGAGTTGATAAATATTAAATGGAGCACACATGGCTTCAGATTTTACCATTTCGTAATTTGGGCGTTCGTGCGGCAAGGACCAGGAGCCGAGGTCGGATCTGAGGCTTCTTCACAAACACCTGAGTTGTGCTTGAGTTGAACTTAATGAATCCTGGTTTTCTAATAGACTCTTAATTGTCTCAGTATATGAGTTTTTTATTGTTCAAACTGAAGTTGTTATTCCCCTGTCACTGTCAGTGGTTGATAAATAATATGGAACATGGAGTACTAATGAAGATTAAACTTACTGTGAAAATATAGACTTGGACATGAATCAAAATAATGAGAACTACGTAAAATAACAGAAAAGTCTTTGAGAAAAATATATATAATGCATATTTCGACTTGAAACCATCCACCCTCAGACTGGAACAAGTTTAACTTTACTTTAAGTCTGGAGGAGCAACAGCAAAAACCTAAATACTTTCCAGCACATGAGAGGTCAAAACTCGATCACATGACAAAATACAACCTTAAAGAAAACATGACTTTACTCGTAACATATTTCACAAAATACGTTATTTCACAAAACCCAACAAGACCTATGCATTTTGTGAAATATGTTTTTTTAACCCTCACAAAACAACATTGCTTAAAACACATCATTTCACAAATAACAAGAGACAAACATTTCATTAAGGACGATGAATTACGTGAAACACTTTCTCTATGTTTAACTCTCAACGTTTAGCACAAAACACAACATCAAAACACAACGTCAAGAATCCACATTTCACAAAACAACAATTCAGAAAAGACAGCTTAAGAAAAGAAGTGACAGATCAACGAGTGTTTTCTCTCCACAGAGTTATGATATCAAACCACAGAAGACGAACAATAGTCATGCAGCACATGAGTCACCGGTCACTGGTTGATAAATAATATGGAACAGTACAAATGAAGATCAAACTTACTGTGAAAACATAGGCTTGGACATACATCAAAATAATGAGAACTACGTAAAATAACAGAAAAGTCTTTGAGAAAAATATATATATAATGCATATTTCGACTTGGCCCATGTATCCAGGGACGATCCAGAGGTTTTTCTGTGGAGCTGTTGTGTCGTCCATCTTCATCTCCAGGCTGGTGACACTGCACAGGGAAGGTTAAATGAAGAGTGTGTCATTGTGAGAAAAACCTCCACAACCTCCACTGAGGGACAACATGCACAAGAGGCAAGTGTTTCACATTCTGCTCGGTTGTGTAGGAGGAGGAAGTGAACGACAACGCGTCACCGTATCTGTGCAACACACTCGATCAACGCACATAGAAGATGTGTGACTGTACATAAGACTGACTTTAACATAGACGCATATTAAAGCTATTGAACAGAATATGAATATAAGAATACTTCACCTAAATAAGCCGTTACCACACAACCAGTGCTGCACAGTTGTAGCTGAGGATCAAGGTCAGTTTGTCCTTTCTCACTGTGTATAAACTATAAGACTTCTCCATTCCCAGTGCAGAATTGTCCTTGAATAGCTGAATAACCTATGAATGTGTGTGAATGGCAAAATAGGGAAAACATGAATACTGGACATCCATCATAGAACATTGTACCCGGACGATGAAAAGAGCAGGAATCAGAACGCAGCATGTGTCCTACGCATCACAGCTGACTCACATCAACAGTCCAGAAAAACAGCAATTGTTCCGAGTAATTAGGTCCCATTTGTTCCCTCCGTTGGCTTCTGTGCTCCGCTCGTCTTTATGGGGCATCTGCCGTGGACGCCAAATGACGCGTGTCATCATATCTGTGTGTCACACTTAATAAATTAATGGTCTGCAGTGCGGAGAGAATCCTCAGAGGCCGGAGGGGTGTACTGGGAAAAGTAAAGAAAAGTGAAGTCTGGCCCCGAAAAAGTTCTGTGGAAAGTTCTGAGAGCTGAAGAAAGTTGCGAGTCGGAGGAGCAGAATCAGGTGCCTTGTGTATGCATCACGGAGGTTATTAGCCCACAGACTGAGGTTGTTGCATTTGAATCATTGAAGGGCGAGTGTTTGAAGCTCCTTGATATAATGATCCTTGGCAACTCTGAGAGTTCAAAGTAAATTGGCAAGGTTAAAAAAGGCTTTCTGCCACTGAGCAAAATAGAGAAATCAGCCAGCTATGTTTAATGGAATTTTCATCAGTGCTCAACCAGTCTCTCAAATGGGTTGTATAAGATAATGGCTGCACGGGTTCATTACCTCCTTGTCAAATTAAATTTCTTTTTCTCCTGCAGGCAGATTGGATAGTGATTACAGATCTAACCAAAAAAGAAGGCTCCAACTTTTCGCTGTGTGAAAGTGGGACGGTGGCCACGGCGACGAGTCTGTTTCATCTCGGGACCTTTGTTGTGAGCTGACCCGGCACATCACAGAGAGACGAGGGGTTTAATGTGCTGCCGCGGTGGCTCCTCTCCCTCTTTGTGGGACTCGTGTAGCTCTTAAGTGAAGTGTCCTTTGTTAAAAAACACGTCGAGTGGCGTTTCCTTCAGTGGAACTACATCAGCAGTTTGCGAAAGTTTCAGTGTCGCTGCTTTCTTCTTCTTCTTCGTTGGTTTGTTCAGAGGAAAAGAAAATGGTGAACATTTGTATAAACGTAACTGTGGGAGTTCCAATCCTTAAGATTCCAGTTGTGGTTTGTTTAATGAAACTTGTGGTTCAATAGTGAGTTTTTTCAAATGCAAATTCTTCTACTGACTATTTTTAAGTTTTCATGTCCGTCACCTGTTTTTTCAATTTTGTATTGACGCCATTTCATTATTCATTATCATGACGTGATTTAATCAGTGTGATCATTTGAAATTATTATTTAATGTGAATAAATTGTAATGATTTTAATTTCTAAAATCGAATTTGTTGCACAAATTGATGCACTAAGATGCTATATGACGTTATTTTCTGACTTTTCATTCCTACCATATGATCTTAAGTTTTATTTAATTTAATTTTAATCTTTATTTTATCTTTAAGTCGTGTCTGCAGCGAAACCTTGAATATCCATTTGATTTGTTGGTTGGTTGATTTGTAAGCACTCGGAACTCTTAGGGGATGTGGTCAGGGAAGAATCAAAGGAATTATATTTTGGTGCAGATGCTCATCCGAGGCTCAATCCAGATGTTTCTCTTACTTTCTTTAACATTTAGATAGAAGGTGTTTTGCTTTTTTAGGCACCTTTAGTGGACTGAGATCTACGAGTGTGTGTAATTTGGTGCAGCTTGAATTCCTGTATAAAGGGCCTGTTGCTGGAGGTCTGTGTTCTACTGAGTTCATCCTCTAGTTGTCCGACTGCATTGTGACATCTTAATGATGTCACCTATCATGTGACATATTAATAAATCGATCAATATCAGCTACAGATTGTCTCTCCTCTCATTGGCAGAAACATCTTAGTATTAGATGTTTACGACCATATTTTCGTTGAGCTCCAAAGTTTAACTTTTACATCCATTAGAACCTTAGAAACACCATCTACGGCTTATTTACATGAACCAACCTTTCGTCGTTACAAGGTTTAAATTACCTCATTATGAAATGATACCTGATATAATATAAAGCAAGCGTTCAATACTCTTTTATTCTGCTGTGAAAACAGTCGCCACGGATGATTTATCTGAAACAAGCATTTGGTTTAATTTCTGAAATCCCAGGCACCTTTCCTGACAACAAGTAAAAAGCTTTTCATTCTTTATTACCCTCCTTCCTCACCTTGAACTGGAAGTAGCAGTTGGCGTCTTTTTGGCCGATGACGCAACCTCAACAGTGATGAAGTAAGAAACAGTGAAGGAAGAAGGAGCATTGTTTTTATTCATCGTCTGTGGGGAAGAAGAATCCCTTCAGGCCGTCACCATGATGGGTCACAGAGGAGATCAATAACCCATAATCACCTGCTAAATGGAATGAGTGGAGTCGAGTTTTTGTCCAGATTTACCAAGCTGACAGATTTATACGTCCATTACAAATTGTGCGAGTCGACATTTTCCTTCACAGTCACTTTTGTTACGAGACGTTTTATTTATTTTTCCTGAAACGCAGAAAAAGTCAAACCATTCATCACTGGCGAGACAGGAAGGAGGCGCCGTGCATCTTGATTGTCAGTCACCTTGCAAGCGGTGATCTCCAAAAAAAACCTTAAACTGCTTGAATACAAAACACGTTCTGCTCTTGACTCCTTCGTGTCGAGCAACACAAGCTGGCAAGGTTTCTGTTTGACGACAGCAGAAGTCATCAGGAAGCAAAACTGACAAGAAATAACAACCCTGAAACTATGAGGGGATTCTTTCAAACACTTTTTGTTATAACACTTGATTTTCTAGAATGACAAGTATTTGTTGTGTGTCATGGAAATGTCACGATTCTAGTTTTAACCACCAGGTCCTGTGGATGTCAATATTTGATGTTCGGGAGATATTTTAATTCCGGCTCCTCAGGGGACGACTTGTCAACATGTGTTTTAAAAGATTGTAGGTAAAGTTATTATTTGGTTTCAGAGATATTTGATGCTGCAAACATCGGGTGAAATGTCCTGATTGACTTGTGATTGGTCGAGCTTGTTTATCGGCGGCACCTCAGACACGGCTCAGACTCCGAATGATGTCTTCCAGTGTAAGAAGTCTGTCTTCGTGGAAGGAAGTAGCGAGGCATCGTCCATCTTTATAAACAGTCCATGTGTACGATAGGCTCAGGGAGCTTCACTCCTCCAGGTTTGGTGGAAATCGGTTTTGTAGTTTCTGTGTAATCCTGCAAAAAACTAAACCAGCCAACAAACAGGTGAGATCCTGACTTCTGAAGCCGAGGTACAGCTCAGTCTTTGTGAGTTGTTGGCTAACGCTGTTGGACACTGTGTTAACGCAGCTGAACGCAGCTTTGAAGTTGCAGAATCCCAAATTTTGTTTTTTTGTATCCTGAACCAGAAGATGAGCCTCCAGTTCGTGCTCTCGCCACATGAACGTCTCCACGTGGAGGGAAATCAAGTTTGCAACACAACACGATCTGCATTTCAGAATTAATTCTCATTTCATGAAAGTTTATGAGACTAGTTATTTATGAGCAGACGCAGCTCCAGCAGCGAACAGACTCACATGTGAGGAAGAGGAGGAGGAGGAGGAGGAGGTGAAGGGATTCTAACGGCGGCTCGACGAGGCGACGGAGCGTTTGACCACAGGGACGCTGCCCGAGTCCCTGGATCAACAGGAGATGATGCATCAGCTGGTTGATGAGTCTGTGAGAGGACTAGTGGACCCGTGTTAATCTCCCTGTTCTTTTCCTCTCTTTTTCTTCTCTTTCGCTCATCTATTCTCTTTCTCTACACCTTTCTTTTTCTCTATGTCTCTCTCTTTTATGTGTCTCTCTCCCATCTCTCCCTCTCTTCTCTCTCCTCTCTCTTCCCTTTCTCTATTTCTCTTTTTCTCAGTCTTTCTCTCTCTTCTTTTCGCTCATCTATTCTCTTTCTCTACAACTTTCTTTTTCTCTATGTCTCTCTCTTGCTCTTCTCTTTTCTTTCTCTCTGTCTCTCTCTTTTCCGTGTCTCTCTCCCATTTCTCCCTCTCTTCATTCTCTCTCTCTCTCTTTTCTATTTGTCTCTCTCTTCTCTCTCCTCTCTCTTTTCTTTCTCTCACTCTGTCTTCCCTCCCTCTATCTCTCTTTTTCTCAGTCTTTCTCTCTCTTCTCTCCCTCTGTTTCTCTTTGTCTCTCCCTTTCTCTTTCTCCCTTCTCTTTGTCTTCCTCTCTTTGTCTCTCTCTCTTCTATCCTCTCTATCTCCTCTCTTTCTCTCTCCCTCTCCTTTTCTCTGTCTCTCTGTCCTCTCTCTTTTCTTTCTCTCTCGTTTTTGTAAACAATGTGTCATTTTTTATTTTACATTTTTTATTTATCAACTTCTCTGCTACCAATTGGACTTCAGTTCGAGTTAATTCAAAGTTGTTAACATCTGTGAATATTCTATATTCTATAAAATATAGAAACAATTACCATTCCATTTCTGTTGCTCACGATAACACAACATTTTTAACACTGATAAAGTTATTTAGATGAAGCTTCTCACTCCCAGATAATCCAATATGCGACGTTTTAAAAAAGTTCAACAGCCTCGGTGTCTGCAGTTGCGACAACTTTCTCCAGTTTTTTGATTACATTTCCTGAAGTGCCACATCCAGTGTTGCTGCCTACTGAGGAGATGATGAGCAGCAGGTTATCTGGGGCTCAGCGTGAGGGTTGCCTCTCTGCAGATATCCTGATTGTGTGTCTGCGCTCAGAGGGAGATGCCTCCACTGTCTGCCAGACGCCTCTTTTCCCCAAACACCGACTTGCCTCTAAAGTGGAGACGGTTCCAGTCGAGCCGGCACAAACAAACTCGATCAGAATAACACTCGCTGGCACCGACAGGATCTTTAACAACTGCTGCTCGGTGTGTAAATAAAACTGTAATATCCACTTTATGTAACATATGGTTTCAGGAACTTTATTTCATCTTTACATAGGAATTCTAAAATATAGAGTTTCATTTGCTGCTTACAATAAAATTGTCTTGCTAAATGGCTTAATTTGCACAGGGAAAGTTTTCTCATATTTACATGCATGACCTGAACGACATTCATCAGGTGATTCTAATGTTGTTTCTTGTGTTTTTTGCTCCAACGTTTCTGGTTCTGAAGTAAATTTGCAGACTGACATTAGAAAATATCTTTAAACCACTAAAATAAACCTTTAAACTGTCTGGCTTTTCTATTTGGTTATTATTTGAAGAATGATTCATCACTTATTCTTCTCTAGTCAGTCTGTTTTTCTTTGCTTCACTTTGTTCATTCTTTACTTTTAAGTAGCAGACTCTTGCAATTTTCTTTCAGATCAATTTTCATTATGATGTTTATATTACCACCAGGGACGCCAAAACTATTTTAATGAATCTTCTTTGTGGCCTTATAATTGACACATACCAGCCCTTAATGAACTTTAAGCTCATTCACTTTTGAAAACTTTTGAAAACGTGCAGTTTCATTGTCGTCTTATGATTTATCCCCAGTTTTAAGAAGTGCCTTGAGCCACTGGACATTATTGGATGAGGGTCGTTCACATCCAAAAAAAACTAGGGTTGTAAAACACAGAGTTGTGAATAACAGTCAATTAATTCATGCAGCAACTTTCATAAGTTTGACTTGTACACAACTCTATGAGTCAATGCATGGAAAACACTTTGACCTCAGACTGTTGCTGTTGTTGATCTTGACTCTTGCAGAATAGAAAAACAAAAATAATTATAAGAGAATGAAGACTTTTTATAGAAACATGTTATTCAGCAGCATCTGAGCTATTTTTCATCGACCTGAAGGTTAACAATAGATCTGCAGCACGTCCTCATCTGTGACTCGGTTTGAAAAGGACGTGCACGTTGCGTCAAAACAACCAGACTTAGAAAAGATGTTTTAGAAATTAATACTGTAACATTATTATGAGGAGAGTGACTCTATATTTCAACCCCTGATAAGGTCTGGTACATGTTAAAAACGAGGGAAACTGTGATGAGTATGATGAGCTCTCCTCAGATTTATACTCCTTTAATATTCCCGCAGCATAATATTATATCACGTCTGTAATATTTAATGTATGTATGCTAAAAACTTCCTGTGAAAGGCTTTAGAACACCTCCATTTAACAGCTGTTTATTAAATGTTCACAATCCAACGTCTCTGTGATACTCATCGGCATCTGTTCAACGTATTACTTCCTGCAGAACAGTATAACCACAATAATTCACCAGACAGTGTAGTATACCACTTCTACTGATACTAATATTACCTTATACTAGAATTTACTTCAAACCTGGTACTCAGGCCCTGAAAAAGACATGTTTTTTATGAAATATACATGATTTTTCAGTTTTTGGCACCTACGGTCAGAGCACAATTAAAGGTGAGAAAGATAATTGTGTTGATTTAATATTCCTGTATGTTTCTGCAGTGTGTCTCAGATTGAGGTTGATCCCTCTCTTCTACCTCAGAGCAATGGTGACATCTTGTGGCCGGATGAGTGTTTCAGAATCATGACGAAGTAGTTTTTAATTTTCTGTGTGAAACCAAACAATAAAAGCAGAATGAATAAATGAATAAAGCAAAATTAAACATTAATCTATGATCACTGGCAGTGAAAATGAGCAGGATAAGAATCAGTGCAGATTAAGTAATATTTAATCATTGTGGGCGTGTGTAGTCATCTATGATATAATAAATTAGCTAGTGTCAATAACAACACTTTCCTCTCATGAAGACAGTACCTGATACAGTGAGTTAATATCGTATTGGCCTTGTATTCTACAAACTTAATAAATTAATAATATTTTTTAGATTAAATCCCTGCTGGATATTAAAAGCAACATGTTAAATTGTATTTCTTATAGTTCACATTCAGATCTGCGGGTTCAGAGTCCAGATGTGCAGCGTCAGTTCTGTTCCAGATGCGGCAGCAGCTCCACTCTCATGGTTTCTATAACACCATGAGCAGATCCTCCAATTGGCCAATGGGATTTTATAACAGACGTGCCGTGATGAGATCATTCGCGCTCATTGGCTGGCCCGGTTGTGATGTAACAGGGAGCTCGTCGCTGATTGGTTGCTCGGTCACCTTTAGTTTAGTGCACGTCCCTCTGCTGTTGTTCCGGATTCGAGCAGCAGACACAAGGTAAAGTCCTCTCACACTGTATTTGATATAAATATAGATATAACTTCATAGATATAACGTTATATTAAGCGTCCGGGCAGCTCAGATATTATGTTATGTAACCATATAACGCTGCGTTCGCTTTCTGCTTATTAAACATGTCTGTTTGTCTATTTTCGTGCAGTTTTCATATATGACGGTTATTGTTAAATAAGGGAAATTGGTTTATGCCCTAAAGGTTTGTGGTTAAGGTAAATACAGAGTTAATTAACATGCATATGATTGCTGTTTAAACATGTGATAAATTACTTATTATACAAACCTTAGAAGACGATATAAAACCACTAGACACAAAATCTCCCTGCAAAGCTTCTGTAACAGGTGTAAGAATAGTCAACACATTATTTATAACACAGTATAATGCAGCTGTTATTTTCTTTGATGATGCATAATCAAATATTTGTTAATTGTAGCGAAAAAATCTATTAAAATGGATTAAAAACTGTTTGTCAAAGCAGGAGATTAATGAATACATGTCACGCTTCAGTCGTGACCTCAGGAAGTAGTTTTTAAAAAAGATAAAAGTGAAGCTCTTTTCTTCCTCTGCAGCTTTCTGACTATACTCATAGATGCATTGTTTATTCTAGGAAATAAGTTAGAAATAAATACAATTAATGGACATCATGCAAACCAGTAGTTACTTGTTTATGAATGCCAAAAATGACGAGACGGTGCCTCTCCCTGTGTTTTATCCTCTTCAGATTCAGCCATGGATCTTGTGCTGAATGTGGCCGACCACTACGTCCTCACGCCGTACGTGTACCCGGCGTCGTGGTCTGAGGACGGCGCCCTGCGGCAGATCGTGAGCCTGCTGGTGCTGACCAACCTCGGGGCCGCCGTCCTGTACCTGGGCCTCGGAGCCATCAGCTACTTCTTCATCTTCGACCACACGCTGATGAAGCACCCGCAGTTCTTACAGGTACGAAGCCTCATGCAGCGAGAAACCTGAGCGTTGGCTCTGTTCAACTTGAACTTTGACCTTCTGAAAGAGCAGAGCTGCAGTTTACTATCCTGCACATATGGTCTCAGACACTAGGATTAATGGCAAGGTTTGTATTGTGTATGTTACAGTTGTGTTACTGTGTTCACCCCTGTGTTGTGTCATTAGTGCCTGGCACCACATTAATTACCTAAAGACCCCACATCCACTTAATGGCCTTAATGGTCACATTCAATAAATTATCCTCATTCTGGGTGATTCATCTTCCAAATGGAGTTAACACATCATTTCAGACTGAGCTCTGAGGTTCTGCTCACAGGAAGTGAACAGTCATGTCAGAGAGTTGATGTTAAATGTTGTTAGATAATTCTAAAAGCAGCTTGGAGGAAATCAGCTGATGCCTCAAGTGACCTCATTCTTTCTGGAAATGTGAATCTTAAAAAAGTAAAAGAATAAACATTAGTAGGGTTTATTTTTAGCCCCTGTCACAAAGTACTTCACAGAAACAAAGTGACACAAGAAAGTAGTTATACGCAATAAATATATGCAAGAAAAACTGTTGTTTACTTGTTTTGTGTAAAGATTCAACTATATTTTAAGCAAAGTCCAGAAAACTATCAGGATATAGCTCTGATTATCACATGGCATTTTAGAGTGTGGGCAACTTGGTTGTTTATTTAAACATGTATTTAAAATGTTTCCTTTTACAGAATCAGGTGCGGAGGGAGATCAAATATGCGATGACCTCTCTTCCCGTCATCAGTCTTCCCACCGTGGCCTTGTTTTTCGCTGAAGTCCGAGGATACAGCAAACTGTACGATAGCGTTCACGATTCTCCGCTGGGTACGTTCTGTGAGACTTCACCGGTTTCCAGTTGTTCTGTGGTCGTTGTGTTTCCAGTGTGTTTTGTCTCCGGGCTCTAGATTCTTGGTGCTGAGCTGGTCTGTGTGTTTTCAGGTTGGACCGGACTCTTCCTCAGTATGATCTCCTTCCTGTTGTTCACCGACGGCTGCATCTACTGGATTCATCGCTTCCTCCATCACAAGCTCATTTATAAGGTGGCTGTGGGTTTTATATTATAACTAATCAGCTGCAGCTTAATAAAGGGCTGTTTAATGAGTTTTAATTTTAACAGAAGTTTGATCACTGTAGTCAATTTCTGTTCTACGCTGCAGAATATGGAAAAATACATAAATAAGATAATATCAGCTAAGAATTAGAGCCTGACTGATTTATCTGTTGAACGATAAAAATCGATATGAGGATTTCCCAGACACATCGGCGTTAATTCTTGCTTATGTGAAAATATTTTACTGAATAAAACAATGAATAGATGTTTATTAATGTTAATATTTTCATTGCTTTATGTAAAAAATATAAATAATTTAAAATTAATATAAAAGTTCTATATGTTCGGTTGGTTATTTATGATAAAGTTTATGGTTAAACTGCAAAAATCAAACCTAATTGTAAAAGGGCCTGATAACATCTCAGGAATAATTTCCAATTTTTTGATATATTTCAATACATATTGGCCAATATAGCTTTAAACAAATTTTGTAATCCACAATATAAGTGTCGCCATCTGATCCCTTTTCTATTCGTGCAGAAGAACAATAATTAGCAATAATAATCGCAAAGTAATTCTCACAAATTGAACAAATGTCATTTTTCATTCCAGTAAAATAATGTTAATATGTTGAAAAGGGGGAGGGGTCTTCAGAATGCTCTTTTTAAATATGAAATCCTGGTTTAATAAGTTCTCTCCTGTCTAATCCCCACAGCTGTTTCACAAGCCTCACCACATCTGGAAGATCCCCTCTCCCTTCGCCAGCCACGCTTTCCACCCGGTGGACGGCTTCATGCAGGGTCTCCCCTACCACATCTACCCCTTCCTCTTCCCCCTGCACAAGGTGCTCTACCTGGCCCTCTACGTCTTCGTCAACATCTGGACCATCTCCATCCACGACGGCGACTACCGCGTCCCCGGCGCCCTGACGGAGGTCATCAACGGCTCGGCCCACCACACCGACCACCACCTCTTCTTCGACTACAACTACGGCCAGTACTTCACGCTGTGGGACCGGCTGGGCGGCTCCTACAGGCACCCGTCGGCGCTGATGGGGAAGGGTCCCCACGATCTGATCCGCAAGCTTCAAGCAGAGGGGAAGCTGGGCGGCGACAGAGTGAAGGTGAACGGACACAATCCCAGAGGAGTCACGCTTAAGGAGGAGTAACTGACCAGGGGAATTTAGAATGAGTGGCGGAAATTAATCACTATTTTTGTAAAAGACGACGAAACTCAGCTGAAAAACACATCGGGGGGATAATTGGAGTGAAGTTGCCAAATGTGAAATCTGGAATTTGGTGGGAAAAAGGTGCCTGTAAGATGGCCGAACCCCTGGAGTGACATCATCAGAGGGGAACTATGGGACGATGCATTTCACCGACCGTCATCAGTCATGTCAACGACTGAAATTTAAGGTTGTGAGCGTGTGACTTTTTTATACAAGAGTTCGACACTGAGAGTAGAAGGAAGCAGGGCCGGGTCTAGGCAGGGGCAAGAGGGGGCCTGGCCCCCTCAAATATATGTTGTGCCCCCTCAAACTAAATCCCAATTTATAATAATAATAATATAATAAAGCACAATGCCCCCTCAAGATTTGTGGCTGCCCCCTCATACATGCCTGTCTAGACCCGGCCCTGGAAGGAAGCAGAAGAAGAAGAAACAACAGGAGAGAAGTTTTATCACGAGTTAAAGTTCAGAGCTGCAGGAGCTGCTTCACATTCCGTGACGGACACTAACCAAGTTTGACTCATGATTAAAGATCGACTCTGACTTAAAGGTTGATTGAACAAGTTGCAATAAAGGAAAATTCTGGTATTTTTCAATAAGTCTCATCACTGTGGCTGAATTATGTACTGCAACAATTCCTGATTAAAATGTCTAAAAGCGATTTGTATCTGAGGCGCTTCCTGTTTTTTTGCTGGCAATGGTGGAGAAGACAACAACTCCCATGATCCCACGCTGCTTAATGGGATTTCATGGGATAAAAACACATCCTCGGAGGAAACACCAGACAAAACATAATGTATTAAGCGTATTAAGTTTATTTCATCTGGTCTTAAGCTTAACTTCGGCCAATTCTCTTGCATTAACTGTTAGGAAACAACGCAGAAACGCTATTCTGTCACATACAAAAATGTAAATGATGAAATATGCTACATATACAAGCAGAAAGACACAAGTACACACCATCCTCTTCAGAATAAGTGCCACATGCAAGTTTTGCACATAGGAAATAAAACATAACCATAGATTCTGCAGGTTTGATAACATGGTACAAAAGAAAAAGACGCAGCGGTCAGGTGAAGTCTGTGGAGCGAATCACTTCTGGTCCACGTCAGTATTTGGTATCATCTCAGCAGAGAAACAGGGGCATCCAAAGGAAAGATCTCATGGCTGCTCCTGCTGCCATTCCTGCCAGCATCCCCAGAGCCAGATTCTCCACCACTCCGTCAAACGGGTCCCTCTGGACGACCACCTGATGCGTGCCTGAGAGAAGAAGATAAAGCGAATGAATAAACTGTAAACACAGCTGAAAGACACATTATCATTGGATACAGATATAGGAAACCAGCCACATTTTAACAGTCGGTTACAACAGGATGTTTCTGAATGGTAAGTTACAGCGTCCTCATATTTGTTCAAGTTTTAGCAGAACAGTCGGCCAATGTAGGAGTAACGTCGCAAGTTACAGTACGGAGTTTCAATACGGAGTGTGAGCAAATCAGAAGAAATATAGCGTAACGGCTGGTCTCGAACAGTATCGTTTTTAGGAGGAATGTGCACGGACAGATTCTCCTCCTTGCATCCCTCCACGTTGCAGTGTTTCTTCAGTGTTGTTTGTTGTGTTTAGCCTGTGGTAGCTAACAAGCTGGAAGCGGGGGTAGTGGGTTCGGAGGCTGGACTGGTACCGACTGGGTGTGGCTGAGAGACGAGTGCGACCCCGTATGACATCATACGGGGGAGGAAGTACGAAACGATATGTTTCAATAAGATATTTCTTAGATGGGACTGATTGAAAAAGTCAAGAGTGACTATTTTCATACTTTGAGGCCACCTACTGGCCCCTTCAAGTCATTACGGATAGTAAAAACCCAGAAAATTAATTTTAAGAAAAATGGGCCCTTTAACAGGTAAAAACAACAAACAACAGCTTGTGGTGGTCATCATATTATAATATTTGATGCAGATTGTACAGTGGTGTCCTCATAAATGTTTAGAAATAGGGGACACTGAACAAATTAAAATACTAACACTTTTAAATAATTTTTACACTTGTTATTTCTTATAATGTTAATATAGTTCTTAAGTATAGAATTGCATAATCCTCCCCCAAAAAAACAGTTTATAGTGGAATCACTGCCAAACGAAGCACTGGACGACTTTAACTAGTGTCTTCACATGTGTCTTCACATCAACATACCTGGTCCGGCTCCAGGCGTGATGTAGACAGTGTGGTAGCCGTTGATCGGGATGGCCTGGTAGGAGTCTTCATAGGGGTCGTATGTGAAAACCTACAGCACGAGCAGAAAGCAATGTTCTTAAACTGACTGAGAAGGACCACTGTTCGTGTCTCAGCCTCTCAGAGAAGCCTCCCTCTCTTTAGTCTGACTGTCAGCGTTGATTCAATACATAAAGAGAAGGTCGACTTTCAGGATTAATCCCTTTCTATTTGAAGTTTACCCAACGTTGACTTCAAGTAGTCGAGTAGCCCTAACCACTGTTTATAAAGTTAACCACACGCCAGCTCCCAAAACCTGAATCACCAGTTCGCCCCCTGATGGCTGGCTGCGGTATAGGCCATAAGCCCCGCCTCCTTACAGATGGACTCCAAAAAGTAAATCAAAGGTGGTTTCTGTCATTTTAGTTGGTTCTCAACACACTGATGTTTGTTCAGGTGTTCATGTTTCTGATGGTTTTAATAAGTATTTGATGCTACACTGACATTTGAGATTGACACGTGATTGGTCGAGGCACATGTATCAGTGGGACCAAGATAACGTAGCTCCACCCCTCGATCGCTTCATCACAGACTCTGACTTCAAACCCTGTCAAGAGAGCAAGATGGCCGCAGCTTTTCAGTCGACCAATCTTTTCTTTGGTTGACTACAGCCGTTGATCGTGAGTCACTCACCGGGTTTCTCCTGGTCTCAAGCAGAGTCAGTTTCCATGCTCTGAAACAGAAACGACAAACGGATGAAGGTATATCAGCGGAGGTAAAGAGAGGCAGAGCCGACCTGAGGGAAGTGAAATCACCTACATTGACTCATCCTCGCTGTTCGCACACAGGTTGATCGTTGATCCGTCTCTGAGCTGAACCACGATGAGGTTGTCTCTGGGATTGCTCTCTGGAGGAGTCACACCTGCATACAGACAAGGTAAAGCAGTTATTTAGAGTTAACAAATTAACATATCACCATCACCTTTACAATATTTTGTTCTTGATCTAATCAATAAACTGTAATTGACCTCACTGCCTCACTTCTTGTTGTAGTGGAACTAGATTTTACGTTGACTTTTGGGTATATAACATTTCCTGTCCAATGGTTTAGTAGTGTTTGGTACAACAAGCACAACGGGTGAAATTGAGAACATGCAGGACCTTATATGTAGTTACCTCCACCAATGAGGTTATCTCTTCACCCCTGTCCATTTGTTTGTTAGTTTGTAAGTTGTTTTGTTTGTTTGTGAACAGGGTTATGCTAAAATCATGCAATGGATTTCCCTGAAAATTTGGTTGAAGAAGGCGATAGGGGTCAGAAAAGAACCCGTACAATTTTTGAAATGATCCAGAGAAATGATTGGCTCCAGGATTTTTTAATCACTTTCTGTAATATTGTTATTTTCACCATTTCCGAGGGAATCTTGATGAATATTACCAAACATATTTAGCGGACTGATATCTATGAGTGTGTGAAATTTGATTGAATTCAAGGGGCCTGTTGGGCCTTGGGTGGAGCTATGTGCTCTACCGAGTGCGACTCTAGTTCACATAAGGTAACGGTTTATTGTCATTTTCTTAAACTGTTGAATTGTAGGTTAAAGTCAGGGTTCAACTGTCCTCCTGGCGTTTTGTCCCATGAGGATGACTTCATGTAAAATGGCCTCATCGCTCCTGTGCTCTACCTCCACACTCCAGGCCAGACCGCACGTCCACACACCTCGTCTTCAGGCTGACGCGGTGCTCCAGCTCACGCCGGCTCTCGGCCTTGTAGAAGCAGAGGCTCCCGTCGATCCAGAGGTCGCACCAGTTTAACTTCCAGCGTTTTAGGACAGACGCTGTCGGGCAGAGACACAAGGTTATGTGATGCTGTCTTTGAGTTTTGGGCCTGGGAAGTAAAATAAGTAAATATCTGAAACGGACCGTCCACTGACCTCAGATTGAACGTGTTTGTGTGTTTGTTTGTGTGTGTGTGTGTGTGTGTGTGTGTGTGTAGTCTTTTTCCAGCACATACAAACTGTCACTGTTGCCTGACCTGGTTAAGCCACTTAAAGACATGACCAGGGGTAATTAATGGGATTATAAATGACAGAGTTTCGTAACAGTTACACTTTTCAGCTTTGAGAAAATGCTCCTGTGTTTTCTGTTCGAATGTCAATCAAGAATTTATGCAAAATGATCAACTTGATATAAGAATGTTTAGAGGTAAAATATAATGTAAAGCATGTCTGGAAAATTCTGATCCAAAGCAAATAGTTGCACAAAAAGTGAGGTTAACAATTAATGTGTGTCACTGTTTGTGAACCCCAACATTCCTGGTTCCTGTCTTGTGTGTAGCTTTTGTTGGACATCAGTCCTCATCTCTTATTCTCCTCTTCCTCATTTCCTCACTATTCTCTTCTATCCACATTGTGTTAAAACATAAATCACTGAAGAATGTGAGCAAATGTCTTTAGCAAATTCCCTGAGCCCAAGCTGTCACCTGCTGATTGTATATTTTGTCTAAAAATCTGCTAGAAAACAAAAATGAACTATAAATAAAGTAAATGGTTAATTTCTCATTTTGAGATTGTTGCTTTCAATAATTAACATAAACATAAATCTAAGTTTTTGTTCCTTATCAAACTCGTTTTCCCCTGATAGCTGATGAAAATATTAATAGATAAACAACAACCCTGGATTCACTCACTTTGTCTCCACAGCCAGCCTGACCTCATGAGCACCATTGTCATATGTTCTCCCAGTTTTCAATGATGATAATGTCAATGATAATCCAGAAGAGGCCAAATACGGAATTTAGATTTTATCGTGTGCGCTAAATTAAAATGCTCCAGTATCTGTTTTCGGCCGTCTGTGGCCTGGTTTCTATTCCCTGCGTCCCTCAGACAGCAGGGCAGTGGTAGATTAGTCTGGGTGACTCACAGGATCATTCTGGATTAGGACAGTGTTTGGCCACGCCTTCTCTTCCTGTCTCATCTTTGTCATTCTTTCCGGACTCTTCCTGACTCATCACACCATCTTTACTTAAACTCATTGTCATTATATGGTCATAAATCAAATTCATGTCAGCACAGTTCAATTCATTCATGTGCACTTCTCTCTGAATTTGCTTTGACTCGTTAATGTCATAATTATGAAATAACAACATGAGGATTAGCCTGAGTCTCAGGTCAGGTATGAGTCTTCCCTGACTTCCTGCATGTGAAACACTGATGACATAATTTCCTTTTGCAGCTCCCCCAGAAAAGACTGGTTTATCTTGTCTACCAGTCCCTTGATAATGTTAAGGTCTTAATCGAGAACCATGATTTTCTTACATTTGTAGTCATGCATCAAACCCAAAAATTTGAGTGTAAAAGTTTTGTAATCTACTTTTTATTTTATTTTAACCTTTCTATCGTCTACAAATCTGGATGCCTCATTGATCCAGTGGTTGAGATGCAGGGCTGATTATTGGAGCAATGGATGGATGGCTGGGGTGAGGAGGAAAAAATGTGAAGGAGAGGAGAGATGGGTGGGAAAACTGTTTCTATAATAATAACTGTTGAATGTTGGGGCTGAGAGACAGAGGTAAGGAGAGAAGTGCTCAGTGGATGATGCATGTTGGACCAAGTGGACGCTTTTCACATATTTACTGTGACATCCTGATAATAAAGAATTACAGTAATCCAGACTAGAGGTAACAAATGCATGGATGAGTTTCTCTGCAGCCTTCTGAGACAGGATGTCCCTAATTTTCAATTTTAATATGTGGGTCAAATGGCATATCCTGGTCCAACATGGCTCCAGGCTCCTCACAGTGGAGCTAGGGGCCAAACTAATGAAATCCAAGTTGATTATCTGGTCAGACAGTGTTTCTCTGGGGGTATAGAAGTAGATGTGTCGAGACAGAACTGTATTTCAAGTGTACATGAGGTTAAATTGTGTGTTTAATTTATATAGAGAAATTATTTTCTATTGTTTAATATTGTGTAAAAAGTCTTGAACTGATAATGCGATATCAGCCATGTTGGGTGTATTTCTGTTTTTTATACTATTCAATTGAAATTCAGATCACTCAAATCTCTTCAAACTGTTTGTGCTTTGATGTTTCAGTCCGGGTCACGTAATAAAAACCACAGTCCTTAGATCCTTCAATGTCACATTTACACCTCTGGATTTAATATCAAAGCCAATTGACTTTAATATAAAGGAGTAACATTTCTCAGAAGAATCAGATTCATCAACTATTAGTAGACGACGGATACACAGCAATCTTCTCAATGACAAAGTCCTTTAAACCGCGATAGACAACCCCCAGCGCCTCACGGCAAAAATACTTCAAAACAACTTTGCAACAATGTATCACCTGCGTTCATCCAACATGAAGACGATCAACTGCTCAATAGACGAAGTAGGTTTGGTTTTAATAAGGAGAAACTTTAGGTTAAACTGTTTAAAGTTTTAAACCTCTTCAAAACATAATTATAAGGGGCCGAGCACTGACAGGCACTGACAGACGTGATGCGCTATTGAAATTGTAAGAATTATTATTATTATTGTTATTATTCAGGCAAATGAATTGGCTTTTTGAGGGCATTAACATGCTCAAATTCTTACCAAAATTTGCAGAAAGTTAGAAAGTGGTGGAAATTTACGTATTCTGGAGGAATTTTCAATGGGCGTCGCAAAATGTCATAGTGCATATTCCACATTTTTACTTTGAGGTACTTTTACCAGGGCTTTCATCAGATCAACTTCAAACTGAGATGAGTGTCATCACAACAAGACGGAGATACAGACTTATTAAAAGATCGATTTTTCGTTACACGTGTGACCGTGGCGTCAAAGTTTGATTACACGCCATTAAAACACGATGTTCTGTATCGCAGACATACATGGACAATGAATCCTTTGATGCTGAGCCGCAAGCAAACAACTCCACTCCTGCAGTGACAGTGTCAGCGGTCAAAGATCAAAGGAATCTTTATGTCTTGCAAAGGTTCCGTCTCTCTCCCTCTCAGAATTGGGACGTTTTCTCAAACTGTGTAAACATTGTTATCTTTTATTTCTTTTACCTTACAGTAGTTTTACAGACTCTAAAATCAGACGTGTGTAAATGTCTAAAATTCATTCAGCTCTGTCTCTTTGAATATATCTGAAGTTAGGATGGGACTGTGTTTTACATGTTATGTGTATATTTGTGTCTTTCAGTCACCTGGACAAATGCATTCTGATGATGCTGCCCAATTTAAGGGGTGCAGTGTCACCAATATGCTGGAGGCCCTCCGCCTAACCCTCCTGGAATCAAAGAGGAAGACCAAGGAGCTTGGTGCTGAGATCGCTGCTCTAAAGGAGGAGGCAACTGAAAATGCCAAACTGAGGAGCCAGGCAGCAGAGCAGGTAACAGAAATGGCTGCAATGAAAGAGCAGCTGGCTGCTGCGGAGGCTGCATTGAACGAGCAGGCGACAGAAAACACTGCTCTGGCTGAAGTGAACAATAATCTGAAGAGGCAGCTGAGTGCTGAAAACTCAGCTCTGGCAATAGAAAACATAGATCTGAACGAGCAGGCGGCACAATACGCTGATCTAAAGAACCTGAATGCTAGGAACATAGTTATCCAGGAGCATGTGGCAGAGAAAGCTGCTCTGAAAGAGCTGGTTTTAGAAAAGGCTGCCCTCGCTGTAGTGAACAATAATCTGAAGAGGCAGCTAACTGTTGAAAACTCAGCTCTGGCAAAAGAAAACACAGCTCTGAAGCAGCAGGCGACACAAAACGCTGCTCTGGCTGCACAAAACTCTTCTCTGTCTGTGGAAAATGCTGCTCTGGCTGCAAAAAACGCTGCCCTGGCTGCTGTGAGGAGTAATCTGAAGAGCCGGCTGATTGCTGAAAACTCAGTTCTGGTAAAAGAAAACACAACGCTGAAGAAGCAGACTGCACAAAACAATGCTCTGTCTGTGGAAAACGCTGCTCTGTCTGAAGTGAACAATAATCTGAAGAGGCGGCTGTCTGCTGAAAAGTTAGCTCTGGCAAAAGAAAACACCGCACTGAAGAAGATGGCTGCTGAGAACGCATTTATAAAGGAGCGTGAGGCCGAGAAAGCTGCTTTGAAAAGGCAGGCCGCAGAAAGCGCTGTTCTAGCTGCAGTGAACGCTGCTCTGAGGAGGCAGCTGGCTGCGGAGAACGCTACGCTGAAGAAGCAGATGGACTCCACTGCCTCACATCTGTATCACGCCAGAGGTGACTGTGTCACCAAGGAGCTTGAAGATTTGAAGACCGACGGGAAAGTGTACGTGAACATCTCCACGACCGCTAGTCAGTATCTCCAGCACTTGGAGAACCAGAGAGTGGTGAATGACTGGAAGCTGAAATCTGGAGCTCGGCAGGAGAACTACGAGGAGAAGCTGAGCGTCCTGGAAGAGGAGGCCAGCTTCCAGCAGAGAGAGGATCTGTTAAACCAGACCAGGGAGACAGAGGAGAGGTTGACTCCTGAAAAGGAGGAAGTGAAACCCCTGATACTGAAGAGCCTTGAGCTTCAGGTACGTTACATCAGATCATTTTAGATTTGAATTAGATGGATTGTAAGTTTCTGTCATGTTTAGACTTTGAGGAAGAAAATGTTGCTTTTTGTCTTTTCAGGATCTCACCTTTGAGACCGACAAGGTGAAGGTCAAAAATGAGAAAAAGGCGAAGAAAGAGAAGAAGAAGCAGGAAAAGAAAGAGCAACTGGAGAGAAAGAAGAAGTGGGAGACGAAGAGCAAAGAACTGAAGAATAGGGAGAAGACAGAGTGGAAGAAGCTGGAAAAGAAAGAGCAACTGAAGAGAGCGAAGGAGGAGAAGGAGGACGGGGAAGGGAGAGTGAAGAGGAACATATTCCCCTTTTTTCTCTTCAAACGCCGGAGCCAGTCCTAATCTCGTCTCTCATCCTTCCTCTCCCTCAACCATCCCTTCATCCTGAGTTCATTGCAAATTTAAATGTTGGAAATTAATAATTGTTTTATGTTAACTACTTTTTTTTCATAATTGTTGGAAGCAGTCATTGAAATGCAATGAATCGCCCATCCCTTTTAACAGCTGTGGCCAAAGCCAGGGACGACTCAACTGATCAAGTGAAACAGCCATTTACAGAGATCCATTCCACTAATAAAGCATTTTTAAAATGAATCTTACCACAAACACTTACCTAGACTGTGAGCTTGCTTTTCAATGTGCAGCAACAAAGAGCAACATGGAAAAAAACACTACAATACGATGCAAAAACTGCATTTCACTAAACACAAAGAGTATATTGATCTTAAATAAAACACATCAGATATCTGGAAATATATCAATTAACCCCATCTCCTCATACTTTATTTGCCATCACAGAAAATAAGTTTCAATGTCTCATATCACACACCGTCAGATTGACCTTGTGACCCTCTGGAGGATTGAGAAACATATTATTTATGGAGTCAAGAGGTGTTTATGACTGCCATCTGGTGGCAGCATAAGGTAGGCCTACTTTGATCTTTTAAAACTTTTGCATTACATTCATAATAGAGGAGGGGAAAACCTTGGACTTACAAAAGTACTAACGTAAAAGTAAAACAGATACAATAATTAAATAAATAATAGAAGATTGAATGATAAAATAATAAGTTACATGTACAGAATGAAATAATAATAATAATATTAAATATGGTAGTAGAAATAGCAGTGAAGACTGAATGAGTCGTTGGAACTTTGTCTCTTTACTGTACTTCTACCAGAAAATATTTAAATTGATTTATTTTAGCTTCTTCTTTTTCATGATACTACTTATTCAACAGTTAATTAACTTCATCGACTTGCTTTGTGCTTAGACAAGTGCTATGTAAATCAAGTTTTCATTATCATTATTAACTTTATTGACTTGTTTGATGTCATGTTCTATTGCCTGTATTCAGAAATATCTCCAACATCTTTAGGACAATTTTTTATTATCATTCAGAAAATAACAAAATGAATGCTAAATGTATATTTGGCACTGGAGCCCTCAGTTATATCCTGCGTCTGTTTTATTTTATTTTATTTTTATTAAAAGTACAGTAAGAAGAAATGGGGGGTGGGGGGAGAGTCGTTTAAAATACGCCATTTCCGGAAGAGGAGGCGTGTCTTAACTTGGCAACTAACAGAAGAACAACAAACCCCGAACAGATCGCGGAGGCGGCTCCTGTGAAGGTGAGTGTCTGTAAACATGTCGTCAGTGACTCATCGCAACATGTGGTCAGTTGTGATCGTGTCGGTGGAAACAGTCGGTTCCTGACATCGTCACAAACCGTCGTTTCCTCTTTGATCTGCAGCGACGAACCGACAAGTCGCTACAATGTTGCTCTTTTCACACGTTTGACACTTCGGCCTCTTTGATGTGAATAAATGCCCGTTCTCGTTTCTCTTTGTTGTTTATTGTGTTGTTTTTTTCCCCTCACGTGCGACCTCACGCATCCAGGCCTCGGACACAAACAAACACCCCCCCCCCCTTCCCGAACCTGCTGTCAGCAGTGATCCCACGAACCTCCTTGAAAGATCTCTGAATTTAAAGTGTCCTCGCTGTACATCGCATTGTAACGAAGAGCCACTGTGATCGTTTTTATCCCCTACGAGTCCTGGGGGGTCACAATTAAAATCGGCACCAATGTAACAGTAAATAAAATGTATTGTTTCCCAGAAATCCGCAGCTCTTTGGACGCGTTTTATTTTCTTTTCTCGCCACTAGACCATAGGGGGCAGTAGCGAGCAGCTGTTATGACAATGTGAGGAATTGAGGAAAGGTTTTAAGATTCGACTTTTGAATTGTAAAAAACATATATTAAAATGTGTTATTTTGCTTTTATTCTAGTATCTGATGTGTCCTTATTTTTGAAGCCCTTGTTACAGTTGCTTTGAAGGTGCTGTAGAAATAGAGTTGTTGTTTTATAGTTACTTTCTTGTAAAGGTCAACTGTTATCAGTGGTTACACGGTAACATTATGGTTGATGGTTTTCATTGCTCTCGTCTGACATGTTCACTTATTTTTACTGCTTTTAAGTGTTCAAGTTTCTATTTACTTTTCTTGCTCTGTTGTCCAAGCACTTTGTAAACTCTGTTTTTAAAAAGTGCTAAATAAATAAAGTTGACTAATATTGGTTTGTCAATAACAGCTTTTACAAATAGAAAGTCAGACTGATCCTCGGCCGTCAGTGGTTTTCTTGTCCTTGTGAGGAACCCGGAAGTAAAAAGAAATAGATGTATGGGACGAATTGGACTTTTTTGAAATGTAAAAATTGTATTCTAGTTTTCGATCTTTCACTTTGTTACAGCTCCTATGGAAGGTGCTATAGGAATATAGTTATTATAGAGTTCACAGGTTATCAGAGGTCACGGTGGTGAAGGTAACACTATATGTGCTGACTGGATGGTTTCGTCACTTTAGTCTGACATATGTTAATCAGAGCGTGTTAGAAGATGAAGTCGGACTGATCCTTAGAGATCCACCACTGTCAGTGTTCGTCCTTTTTCTCGTCCTTGTCAGGAACCCGGCTGTCGCTCGACTTTTCCTTTGTCCGCCTCATGATGCAGATTTCACTGCTTTTGTCGTGGATTCGAGATCTTTCTCTCTGGGCATTTGAAGATATTCTAAATCCACACAAACAGAAATGAGTTTTCACTGCTTCCCAACCCTCAGTTTTGATGCTCCTCTGCTTGTTTCATCAAAGTTCTCATCAGTGTGTTCCCTCATCAGGGGTGGAGGCCTGTGATGTGACGTGCTGCTGAAAACGGGCTCTGCTTTGGTCTCCGCTACATCAGAGGTAAGAGACTGAAGATCTGTGTAACGAGAAACTGTCCCTGACAGAAACATCAGACTCCGGACGCCACGCTCGGACGTTTGGCAAACGCAGCACCTCAGGTGGGCTGAGCTTAAGATGATCCGATCACATTTGTCTGAAACTGATAGGGCTGATCAGGGGTCGAGAGTCCGGGTCACGTGGGTGTCGTGTGAGAACAGACAACCAGTGTCAATAGAAACCAATCAGCCACGACATTAGAAAAAAGGCCTGACCGATAAGGACGCTTGGGGGCTGATGAGATACCGATATTACGGAATAAAATCATACAGATTGGCCAATATATAATTGGCAGTGATTCCCAAGATGCCGTTATAAAATCCTAATGAGAAAGAAATGTAAACGTGTAAGTGTATATGTATTTGATCCTTTAAATTGTTTGTAGCAAAGAAGGCAGCATATTCGGAAATTGGAAAAGCTAAATTTAAGTTTAATTCAAAGATTGATTGATTATACAAAGTTAAATAAGTTAATGTTGCAATCATTTTTCGTATTTTTCGTAGTTTTTGTTGCTGTTTTAATTTTTTTCTTTTTATTATTGTTTTTTTGCAATAATACAAACACACAAACAGACACAGCCCATCTTGGGTAATAATAGTAACCACAGTCATAGTCAAATGAAATACAAAGCAGTTATTCTTTAAGTTTAAAGGTTTATATACATAGAAACATAGAAATATAAAAGGATAATACACAGCAAGGTGCTTCACATCGAAACATAACATAACACACTAGTCCTCGACCTTAACACATCTGAGTGTGGGTCCCATATCTTGTCACTCCCTCCTCTATCTTCATTATATAATCTCAGTCTCTCCAGGTGTAACGTGTTTGATTCTCTCTCTTGTAAACCATGAATCATACGTGGGTACAGAGTCCATTTTCGACAAGCAGGCTTTTTTATTCATACTTATTGGTAAGAGAATGGGATCAGGTTCCCAACGCCTCCCAAAAGCCTCAGAGCCACAAACTGAACACAACATTCATGTAATGTTGTGTAGTGTTGTGTTCAGTTTGTGGCCTGATTGTTTCAGCTCTGGAGAATCTGTCTTTCAGGAGGAACAGGCGGTGCAGCTTCACTGAGGAGTGCATCAGGCAGATAAGCACCTGCTCTTGTCAGTGCAGAGTCACTTCTCACGTTTCTGCTTCTGTGTCTCGTGGGTTATTTTCTATGATGGTTTATTTTTAGACACTTTAATCCCCCCCACACACACACACACACAGAAAAACATGAAAACTTGCAGCAAACAGGAGAAAAAAGGCCTCAGTGAAACGTTTTGAAGTGACTGACACTGACCTGATTGTGTTTTATATTGTGCTTATAAAACTTTTTCCAATACTGAGATATTGGCAGATAGTAGTTTAAAGTATTCTGTTCATATAAACAGTAAAACCAGAGAAACTGATCATGTTATACATAATGTATATTAAAAAACAGTTGGTGTCATCAAACCCTTATGGCAAAGAAATGTGACTGAGTGTTGATATTTTACAGTTTTACAATAAATAACTACTTTACTGATCTGATTGTGGTTAATATTGTGTTGATAAAACTTTTTCTGATACTGGCAGATATTTTTATACACCTGCGGAAATTACTCTCAAATCTGCATCTTTACATGCAAGCAGTCTATTCCAGTGTCTGTCCTCCCCCTAACCCCTAGCCCAGTAGTGTAAAGTACTCTGTACATATAAACAGTAAAACCAGAGAAACTGATCATGTTATATATACTGTATACTAAAAAACAAAAGTGTCATCAAACCCTTATGGCAAAGAGATGTGAGTGAGGGTTGATATTTTAAAGTTTTAACCATGAACTTCACAATAAATAACTATTAATGAAAGAAAATAAAACACCTTGTGATTTTCTCTTTTGTATAAACTCTCAGTCAGGGCTGGAACCATGGAGTCATCCTCTGATGAAGAGGAGGTGCGCACCTTCGTCCAGGGCGTCAGCGAGAAGTACAACCCAGACAACTTCCCCTTTGGCCAGGGCCTGGGAGTGGTGGTTCTGTCCACCCCTCCAGGATCTCCGGTCAAGGGTGAGAAGACGATGCCCCCCCACTGTGTTAATGAGATCTGAAACCACTCGTCAGACACACCACATCACCATCGTTCTGTGTTGTTCTGTTTCCTGTCTGCAGATCGCGTCTTCCTGCCCAGTATTCTGGTTCTGAACTCCTATGGAATCCGTAAAGCCGGCGACAAGTCGGACATCGCGGCGTTCTGCGCTCACGTGGTCGAGCTGGACCTGTCCCACAATCAGCTCAATGACTGGGGAGAGGTAAAGGAGAAGATGTTGATGGGTGGAGTTTGACTTAGAAAAGGATTTCTCTTATTAACGTTCTTATTTGTTTGTGCTGCATGAAACTTTTACTCTCAGCCAAGAGGTTATGTTTTCATTTGTTTGTCAGCAGGATTACGCAAAAACAAGTGAACGGATTAAATTAAAATCTACATTTTTGTACATATTTAATATTCGTTTGTGTTTTTCATTAACGTCGGTTGCCAGATCTGCACCATTGTCTCCAACACCCCCCACCTGGACTTCCTCAACCTGAGCATGAACCCTCTGTGCGGCGCCGAGCTGGAGCCCAGCATGGCCGAGATCTTCTTCAGGGTCCGACATCTTGTCCTGATCAACACAAACGTCAGCTGGGACACCGTGCACACACTCACACGACACACACCAGAGTAAGTGAAACATTGGAAATCGCTGTAACTGTGGTTTTGATGGAATCACTCTCAGTTTTCTGATATGAAAACGTACAGGAAATTGGAGATTGTACAATTTGTAACTATGTCCCTGCGCCTCGTCTTGCAGGCTGGAGGAGCTTTTCCTGTGCCTGAACGGCTACAACACCGTCTCCGAGTCCCAGACGTCCTGTCCGTCGCTACGTCTGCTGCAGATCACAGACAACCAGCTGCAGACTTGGGCGGAAGTGAGGAAGTTCGGTCCGATGTACCCGTGTCTGACGAAGCTGGTGCTGGCCAACAACAGCGTGGAATCTGTGGGCGACTCTCAGGAAACCCTGCAGCGCCTGTTCCCCAACCTGCGCAGCATCAACCTCAACTACTCAGGTGTGACAGGGCGAACAGAGGAGATGTGCAGTTGTCAGTGCTGGTTGCAAACGGATGTGACAGCTCTGTGGTGTTGTGTGATGCAGGGCTGAGTGAGTGGGAGGACATCGAGAGGCTGAAGTTCTTCCCTAAGCTGGAGGAAGTCAAAGTGATGGGGATTCCTCTACTGCAGCCGTACACAATGCAGGAGAGACGCAGCCTTGTCCTAGCACAGTGAGTGGAAAGGATACCTTACTGCACATTAATGTCTTATCATCTGACTTTGGAATTAAATGAAATTCTGACCGCTGCTCCCGCCTGCAGGCTGCCGTCTGTAGTGGTGTTGAACGGGGGTTCGGTGTCTAGCGGAGAGAGGGAGGACGCTGAGAGGTTCTTCATCAGGTTCTACCAGGACTGTCCCAAACAGGAGCTTCGCGAGAGGTACTCAGACACACAGTTAACATTCTTTGTACACATTTTTGTTTGTCAGTATCTCAAGCATTTGAATATATATTTAATGTACTGCCAACGCACTTTTAACAGTCCCCTTAAATGTACAATAACTTCGACCACTAGGGGTGTCTCAATCGAAACAGTAGGCGCTGAAGATGGACTTGGTCTGACTGGGGCGGAGTAAAAACAACACAGACGTCAGGTCCAAAACGTTTTTAACTTCTCGTAGAGACGAGAACAGAGGTCGATCTCGCAGCTGTTGCTAACTGTCACAGCAGCGTGATTTTCCTTCATCGTATGTCGTGTGAAGTTATAGCAGAGACGAGCGAAGACGCAGGTAAAGTAGAAAGTATGCAATTAAAAGGGAACAATTAAACATAACCTGGATTCGCCTCTTGGTCCGTATAGATAGATAGATAGATAGATAGATAGATAGATAGATAGATAGATAGATAGATAGATAGATAGATAGATAGATAGATAGATAGATAGATAGATAGATAGATAGATAGATAGATAGATAGATAGATAGATAGATAGATAGATAGATAGATAGAGTACTTTATTCATCCCCGAAGGGAAATTAAGTTGTCATAGCAGCCGGTATATTTGAATACAATAAAATACAATACAATAGAATAGAATAAAATTAAAAATATTGAGGTAGAAAGAATAAAAGACAGAAGCACAAGATAAAATACAATAAAATAGGTAGATAAGGTGCATTGGCAAGATGATGGTAAAAGTACTGATGATATGATGGTAATGTTATTGTTAGACAGTATATGAGAATAGTACAGTGTATATAGTATATAATATAACATAATATATATTCATATATGATAGTAATTATACCAATATAAAAGCAGTATATGGTAATAATGGCAGCAACAGTATATATAATAATAATAGTAATGGTGATATAATAATAGTAATTATAACATGTACACATGTATAAATATGTGTATATAGACTTATGTAAACAAGAATATACAGAGAGTATGATATGATATATAGTAGAAGTATGAATATAGTATCAATAACAATATTCCATAAAAATCACATGTCAGTCAAAACATGACTCAAATGTCTCTGTCCTCACCTGTGAAGTCGTCACCATGGCAACGACCTCAAATACATTTACAATATGTGATATACATTTAGAAGTGCCCGCCCTCCTCTGGGCCGACATATGTGAAATAATTGCCAACGCTCTTCGCCGGCTGCATTCCACTTAACCCGGGCAGAATGTCGGGGGGGGATTTGTGAAGGAAGGTGTAGTCACCGGCTGAGGAACACTAACCTTTGGGAGACAATGCCGCTACTCTCTGCCTCCTCAATGAGGCCTTTGTGCCGGGGATTCTCTGATTGGAAAACTGATACATGAGGTAGCAAGTCGATTTTTTTATACACATATATATATATATATATAGACAGGTACTGTGTCAACCTTAAACCTTGAGATGAGAGATTGATTGATTATCACGTGCAGCAGATCTCACTGCTTGAAAATGATGAATTATGATGGAAAAGAGGAAAAGGAAAAGCTGGTTTTGCATCATGAAGGTCCAAATGGCCACGGACGTTGTATTTCTCCACCTTCACCTCCGTGTCTGAAATTCTTTCCCTCCTGTCGATAAATGTACCGTTAGTGGTTCTTGGTCCGGAGCCAGATTCTCAGGGAAGGTTCCCGAGGTCAGGGATCGCTGTGACTGTGTGTGGGTGTTGTGGGAGGGGGGTGTTGTGGGGGTGTCGGACACGCTCGGCAAGCAGTGAACACACCGCTATCCGCTTTCCTCTCGTGGCCTCGCTAACCTCAGAGATCAGAGCTATACTGGGAAGGTCGCAGCCTCTCAGGTGAACACATCTGACGCTGGATTTGAGAAACTGTAACACGGCTCACATATAAAACCTTTATCAGACTTGTAGAGACAGATTTACCTCAAAATATGAACGGTGGATAAAGTGGAAAAGGGTTCGAGGCTGTCAAGGAAACAGAAAACGTGTCTTCTGGACAGGAAGGATTAGTTCCAAGGAAAGGGTGAAAAAGAAGGAGCGGTTTTGAAAAAACGAAATCTGAGATTGAGCGTATCCTGGAGAATAAGTAGAGAGGGAGTGAAAGGGGAACAGGGGATACTGAGGAGGGAAGAGAGGATATAACATTTAAACTTTTTAAGCAGATCGTTTTTCACCAGGGGAACCGGAGAAATGGCTAAGATCTGGCCCGGATACTTTCTGAATTAGCTCCAAAATGTCGCTTGTTGAAGGATACTGGGAAAAAACAATTAGCAGGATATACCTTGTTATCACCTGCAGCATTATTTACCAAGCTAACCACCTTTTTAAATGAAGCCCTTTTAGCTAAATGGCTTTTCCTTAGAATGGCACTTTGTACACCGTGGCCTTAGAGGAGAACTCCCAGGGCGCCGCAGGAGGTTTTGCCGGAGACTCCGGGTCGGGGACGGGCTTTGTGGAGGAGTTCTGGGGAGGGAGGGGAAATTGCTTTGATTGACCCAGCTGTTACCCTGGCTTTGAAAGCACAGGCCTTTTCTCCTGGATTTTATTTAATCGTTCCTCGGTCCTTATCTCAAACACGCATTCCCTGGAGGCGGCTGAGAGGTTTCTCACAGCAAGAGAGAGGCAGACAACTCCTTGTTGCTCTGCTTCTTCGTACCTGTTTCTCCGCTCGTTCTAATATACTTATTAGTAAAAACAACTTGAGAAGAAACACCGGAGATTTCGGGGAAAAACACAAGTTGGAAGCTGGAAATCTGATAAGAGATGATGTCATAAAGGCTGTTTGTCAATAGAAATCTGCTGATATGAGCGTTTCACAGTCTCATTGTTATCAGCATTCATGTTTGCTGATAACAATTACTGCTATTTTACAGAATTAACTAGGCAGAAAACATTAACGAATACAGTTTACATTTTCTTAATTCCAGTTTTCTATATTTGTGAATTTTCAATCGAGAGTTTGCGTCAGCTGTCAATCATGACCCCTTTCAAAAACAAATAAACAGATAGATAGATAGATAGATAGATAGATAGATAGATAGATAGATAGATAGATAGATAGATAGATAGATAGATAGATAGATAGATAGATAGATAGATAGATAGATAGATAGATAGATAGATAGATAGATAGATAGATAGATAGATAGATAGATAGATAGATAGATAGATAGATAGATAGATAGATTACTTTATTCATCCCCAAAGGGAAATTAAGTCGTCATAGCAGCCGGTATATTTGAATACAATAAAATACAATACAATACAATAAAATAAAAAATATTGAGGTAGAAAGAATAAAAAACAGAAACACAAGATAAATAGGTAGATAAGGTGCAGTGGCAAGATGATGGTAATAGTACTGATGATATTATGGTAATGTTATTGTTAGACAGTATATAAAAATAGTACAGTATATTTAGTATATAATATAACATAATATATATTTATATATGATAGTAATTATACCAATATAATAGCAGTATATAGTAATAATGGCAGCAACAGTATATATAATAATAATAGTAGTAATAATATAATAATAGTAATTATAATTATAACATGTACACATGTATAAATATGTGTATATAGACTTATATATACAAAGAATATACAGAGTATACAGAGAGTATGATATAATATATGATATATAGTAGAGGTATAAATATAAGTATTTGACTATACAATAGGTAAACAGGAACATTTGAACAAACATCAGTGTGATAATAACGACCTAAAAAGACAGAAACCTTTGAAAAGACATATTTTAATGTGTACTTCTACCTTGGAGGAGGCAGGGTTTCTGAGTTGTACTCCAGCCAGCCACCAGGGGGCGATCCAGAGGATTAGGCTTCACTTTCAGCCTATCACCCAGTTGTTGACCAACAGTCAAATGATGAAACTCTTTCACCGATCTAACCTGAGCCCTGCCCTCCACACAGGTACCACATCCTCGTGTCCAAGTACGGCCAGCTGGCTCCGCTGGCCGAGGTGGACCTGAGCCCCTCCTGCACCGTGGTGGACGTCCGCTGGGGGGACCGGGTGGAGACGGTCAGCCTCCACCTGGAGCAGACCGTCGGCGACTTGAGGAAGCACCTCCGAGCGGTGCTGCAGCTGCCCACCAATGGGATCAGGCTCTTCTACATCAAGCGGGAGATGTGCTCGGTGCTGGGACAGGAGGAGTTGAGGTGGGGGTCCCGGGCGCTTCACTCCTACCGCATCCAAGACGGAGACGAGATCCTAGTCGTGCCCAAAGTGAAAAGCCGCTGCAGCTCCTCAGATTGAGTCCGGTTTTCAAACGAGTAGGTTTTGGGTGATAGACACTTCCTGGATGCTAAGCTTCGATTTGAGCCTTTTATGGTTGGTTGATATTTGTCAGCGTTGAATGTAAAGAGGTTTGCTGTCCACCAGGACGGACGAGTCCAAACGGTCATATATTTGCACAGACAGTTGGAGTTCCATGTTCACACAGTGTGTAACTTTAATGCAGCAAACGTCTCATCTATCAAAAAACATTATACAAAACCCTCAGCTGCCAAAAATGAAAAATTAACCCGCAGTTGCACATTCATTTTGAAAGTAAAACCACTTTATAACCTTATAACTGGTGTTTGTCCAGTTAGGATTTAACCCCCCCCCCCTCCCGTTTTATCACCTAATCATTGATGAAAATGTTGTGTTATAGAATATAAATCACCAGCGTTCCCATTCACACATATTAATAGTCATTTGTGTTGAGGAAAATGTTGAAATAGTTTTTTTTGTGGGGTTAAAAAACTAAAATTGATGCTACAAAGTTGGATTTTAAGAACATCAGTTGTTGCGTTCTGTTTTTTTATCCACCGTCATCAGCGGCTCGTGTTTTCGCTCTGTTTTATTTTTTGTAGGTTTGAATATTTGTCCGGTTTACTGCGAACTCTGAGACCAGAGAACAGTTCCGGTCCGGAGTCTGGCAGGCAACAGTTTATATTTCTGCTCTTTAAAACAGAAAACGACAAAGCCTAAGGACTGTGTCTCCATGTGATCTTTCAAGATGAGGGTCTAACGAGAGGATGTTATGTCGGCAAGAAAAATAATGACATGTATTTAATTTTCATACCAGCCTCAGAACAAGAGGCTGTATTTTTTTGAACCTTCAATCAAGCAGAGGATCTTATGGGAATGTTGTTTTCGAGAATTTGAGTTAAGTTATACAATTAAAACTCTGCTGTGAGTAAAGATCCTGGTGTAACCCCTCCGAGCTGATGCACGAACGCAGAACCTTGGGGATCACGTGGAGCTGCTGCTGCCGCCGCTCAGTGAAGCCCCCCTGGCAGAAAGTCGGGGGTCTCGGGTCCGGGGACAGAGAAACAGAAGAAGCGGTGACGCTCAGGTTACCGCTCAGGTCTTCTGGCTCTTCTGTCCAGCCCATGAATGGAGCGGCTCTCTGTCCCTGCAGCTGAGAAACGCTGAGGCCCCGTCGGTATGGTAACCACACACCGGCCACTGTGTCACGGACACTTCCGCCGTCTTTAGGTTAGAATGGGTTCAACCGACAGGCTCTTGACCCTCAGCCGCTCACCTCAGCGTGTCCTTCACGTCCGTCCCACAAACCTGACACTCGCTGTGTCACAGGATGTGAGCTCGAGGACTTCAGCATCACCGGCCTTTCTTGCTTTATTGACTCGTGAACATGGATACACCGCACGTAATACAGGCAAAACATACAATATTACTAGAAGGTTACTCTGTAGAGCTCATACCTCCACCAAGACCAAATGGTCTCCTAAATATGAAAAGAAATCATTAGTTTTGTCATAATTGCGTTGACGAACACACAAATAGACGGGAGGAAACATAACCTGCATGGTTGAGGTAATAACAGTAAAAAAAAGATGTAGATAAAGCCCTCACCACCTGTGCTGCATGATGTGAGTGCAGTAAAGCTGTTTATCACCATGACTCAGCTGACTGCTGTGGTGTTCGCTGTGTTTGCTCGGCTGCAGATGTGTGATGAACCACAGCTCTGACATTATCACCTTTAGAGCCTGTTTGAAATGTGTTCTCCTGAGCTTGTGGCCAAAGTAGGCAGTGAACGGTGGAAACCAAAAACAAAACATTTACAGTGGCTGTAAATAGATCAAACCACTTTCCAGTTCGCTGAACCTCGCACAACCTCACCCAGCCCACCGGGACTGGATGTACATGAAAACACAAATCGAGTTTTAGACCAAGAAATTCAAATTACAAATACGGAGAAACCCAGAGAGATTTTCCAAAGGGTTGTATGTCTCAAACATCTGGTTTTCTTCCTCAGTCCAATGTCGGACAGGTCTGGTTGATCCAGGGTTCTACATGAGGTGTATATTGAAGGTGTTTCCGTGCATGTAGAGATGTGTTCTAGCAATGACCTGGATGTGCGTTGCTCAAACTTGACTCGTGAACCTTTAATTGCCGGCGTTTACGTTTTGAGAGGCAACGAAGGTGACAGGACGAAATCTTTCTGTCCAGATGAAGCAAGAGTTTTGCCTCGTGTCATTACCACGTGAAAATATGTTGAAATGCTGTGTCGGCCTGAGAGTGCTGTGTCGCTATCACTCCTCATACAGACTTCCTTGGTGTAGTAGATAACTGGAGATCTCTCTTGGGTGTTTTCTGACTCACTTGTACGATACTATACTATGACAGAATGGCTACATGGGAAATTATGGGATTTCTTTTTGTTTGTGACGTGGGTTTGCATGTACTGATATTTCTTGATATACGGTATTTGATTTAAATTGTGTGTGAGATGTGTCCTTTCAGGGAAACAAGTTGTTAATGGGCATTATTTTAGATTTTGACATTTTTTAAATATCTGTGCTTCTTTCATCCTCAGCTTTAGTCCTCGTTAATACCAAATACAAATATTATAACTCGTGAAAAAGTCTATGAAAAGAATTGCTGGGTTTGTGCTGTTTAGTACATGGTGTTTAATTTATGTCACGTTTTCTTTCTGTAGTTTGTGTATCCTGACATTTTTCTTGAGATTATATGGCCATTTCTTCACCTGTACTGTGTCCTGGTGATTTCACTTCTCCTAAAAAAATAAATTATAAATATCACAGTTCACTACATTGTTGTATTTTTATGGTTCAGGAGCACAGACACATAAATAAAGATGGACAACGCTTCTCCACTTCCTCCCACTGTCCCAAAAAAGCCATTTTCCTACTACAGGAGCTCCACTCACATGATGTTATTGCAAAACATATCAAATGAGTAATTGCTGCAAAAATAGCTTTCGTCAACCACTGCAGATCTTTTCAAAGACCTGATTGAGAGACAAGCTGTAAAGTAGGTCAACCAGGTGACAGAATAGTTCTTGTTGGAGGCAGCGTTGTGACCAGCATGCTCAGATCCGTTTCACACTCTGAATGCTTGGCTGTGGAGAAGATGTGATTGTGCAGATCTTCTCTCTTTCTGGCAGGCGTGATTCGGTCGCGCTGCAAAGAGTCCATTCCATACGTGTCAGGCGGTGTTGTGTTTCTGGGGCATTCCCTATTATTTTTCCCCTCCTCCTCTTCCAGCAGCATAACTCTAATCCTGAGTGCGATATCTATGCCACCCACCCCTCGGCACAGCGTCACCAGCAGCACCCAGTTCGGGAGCAGAGGAGCCAGTGGACCACTCAGTCACAACGGTGCTCCTGACATTTTTGACTTTAATTGTATGAAGAAGCAGCTCTGACGTTGATTCAGGAAAACAGTATAAGCTCCTCAGTTACCTCTCGGGTCTGGAATAATAAATATCTCCTTCAAGTTTAGACTTTTTCAGTCTCAGCTTGGGTCTCTGTACTTTGTGAATGACTTTAAATCCACTCCCTGACACCCTCTGCCATTTGGAGTGGTTCCCTAATTCTCTAGCTTTTAGCACCACCGTTGGGTTCACTGTTTTGGGTTTTAGGGGAAATGTCTCGACATCTATCGGATGGACTGACACAGAAGTGGATTCTGTATACTCAGGGTGGGGTCACGTCATTCTCCGAGGTTTGATTTAGCTCCAACAACAGGACAAGGTTTATTTATATTGACTCAGAATGAAACATATTTTGGATGGATTGTACACACACATGTATAAGCATCACTTATAGATGCAGTGTTATTCCAAATGCAGCATTACATTTACAAATTAAGTCACAAATTAATCCAGATTTCAAGCCGCGATGTTTATTGTGATCTATCTATGACAGATGAACCTGAGCATGTTGACTTTAGCATGTAGCTTAACACACATGTTGTATTGAACATGCAGGTTCAACATAGAAATTGACCCTAGTGGAGAGTTATGGACATGTATATAAATATACGATAAATACTTAATTTTATTGACTGCTGGGACAGTGGAGAGGCGGTGGACTAGTGGCAGAAACTTGGACTATGGGCAGAAAAGGTCTCTGGTTCTTCTCTGGTTCGACTCCACGGAGAAACAACAAAAAGACGAACCTGGATTGATCTGTCCAGAAGTGCCCCTGAGCAAGGCACCTTACTCCCCCAACATCTGCTCCCCCGGTGCGGTTCATGGCTGCTCACTGCTCTGTGTGTCCTGCACCAGATGGGTTAAAAGCAGAGGTTACATTTCCCCTTGCATGAGTGTGCCTGTGCATGTCTGTGCATGTGTGTGGGATAATAAAATGTGTCTTAATCTTAATAATGGATCCTTCTACAAAGCCACTGGAGTTCCTGTGTGGACCACAACCACTTTCACAATATGTCAATGCAAGAACATGGCTATAACCAAACTGTCATTGAGCACGGAGACATTCTCTGATGGAAGGTCAGACTTACCAAGGAGGATGGATGTGGTTGCTTTGTATTAATCACACCTAGCGCCTTCTTACGTAAAAAAGGACCTGGTTGCGCAAGTTGGAACTCTGATCTGCCCCATTGCATTATGAAGTGGGAATTGAGGGCAGGGGGGGGGCTGAACAGCGTCCATTGTGTGCTGAGGTGAAGGGGCCGTTGGGGCACGAAGGTTTGGGTTACTGGAAGAAGGTTCGACCTCGTGAATGGGATGGAAGGAGAGGAGGGCAGGGCAGAGCCAACCGCTGGGCATAGGGGTTGAATTAGAGTGGTCCACTCCACGGATAAGGTGACGGCCGACACAGAGCTCAACTGGTTTCCAGTCCGGGACCTTCTTTGTGAAGGTCAGGCTTGATGGATTCTCCAGAACTTGTGATAGCGTCCCACTGTTCCCACACAGTACCGTCCTGCTGCAGGGAAACCTTTGATGCAGTTTTCCTGTGTCATGGAAACAATTTTTAAAAGTGGCTCCCCAATCAATGGACCCTCAAGAGTCGTGTTTATATAAACTGAGTTCAAGGTGTCAGGTCCTTCCCATTCACTGTTCATTGGACAAATCCAGTTCAGGGATTGAAGGAAGGGAGTTTGAATCACACTCTGTGATGCATTCTGGGACTTTGAGACACTAAACTATCAGGTGAATCAAACTTTTTGCCATCTCATAATTAAGTTTCCACAGTTATGATTGGCTCTAGCTATCCAATGTCATGTTGACCGTTGATGCAGAACATTTTTTTCCCATTAACACAAAATGATGCTCTAAATGCTAAAATAGTTTTTGTTGAGCCAGATGATGACTCACTGCAAGCGACTCCTTCGACCTATGACACATCATCATTTGATATGCTGTTAAGACTCATTAATGGAGCTTCAAGTTGACCACCCAAGATCAGAGAAGAGAAAAGGAGCAATATACTCACGTATTATGTGTTACTTTCCGGTTGAATTGTCCTGCGTCATAGGGAACGGGAACGCAAAGGGTGCAAAGTGAGAGAAACTCGAGTGTCTCATCTCGGTCTTCCCCACTTCTACGTCCTCAACATTTCCCAAAACACAACCCTGAGATCAGGAAGCTCCCCCGACCCAGTAGGTCATCTGTAACTGTTGATTTTTTTGTCCCTCTTTGTGCGACACTCTCTTTCACAGGTTGTTTAAGAGTATGTGAGCATTTACACAACAAGGCGTGGGACGTATAAAAGAAGCCTGCACTGAGAGCCTTGGTGCTGCTTAATGGGAGCCCGGGGCCTGCCCTCATACCTGGAGCCTTTCACACATCTTGCTCTCTGCCTCTCCAATTACTTCCACTGTCCGACTGCAACAAAGACCCATCTGACTGCCCTTTCCTTCCCAGACCCTATCAGTGTGGATCCACCTGAGATTTCCCCTGGCTATCCGTCCGGCATCTATCGTAATGAAGTGTCTTGTGTAACCTTGTAAATGAGGCTGTGCCTAATTAAAAAAAAAAGGGGGTACACAGAGTGGCCAAAGTGACTCATGTTAATTCTGTAACTCAACCTACCACGGAGGTTGAAAAGCAAGGTTTCAGACTGTGTGTGTGTTTCTGCTGTTTTGTCCATAAATGCCCCCAAGTGACACTCTGCTACTTTGTGTGCTCAGGCGCCCTGAGATTTAAATGTACTGAATGAACTCTGGAATAGCCGATACCACAACGAGTGCCAAATCAAAGGGCAACAGCCCTATGTCGACCTTTTTCTACATTTAAAATGCATCCATTTTTAGAGAAATTATAACCAAAAGAGCTGCTAGAGAAGCTGAGAGAAATATTAATAACGAGGGTTAACATTGTTCCAAAAATATAAAGGCCACAGTGTTTCCATCGAATTTTTCCACCAGATATTTTATCATCATTTGGCCCATTGCAGGTGCTAACGACAGATCCTGCCTGAAAGACTTGACACTCATCCTGCATGAGAGCCTCTCTTTGTGCAAAACATTCCTCTTCTCCTGTGTTTAACACATTTCCTCAAACAGTATTTCTCTTTAGTTTTTCCACTTCCCTCCATCTTTTCCAGGTATCTGACCTCCCCTCTACCCTTAGAACATATTGCTCTGTTTCCACTCCCTCTCTTCCTCAGATTCCTGTGCTGTCCCTCCCCTCCACTTCCCTCTCCACCCCACCGACCCCCTTCCCCAAACACTGATCTCAGATTAAGTTGAACACTATCCCAGGTAAAGTTTCCATCTGCTTCTTTGGGAAAAAGCTCCTTCCACAGTTCCAACAGGGGGTTTTCAGTCTCCACAGGGCTTCACTCTTTTAAACACCCAACTCAAAACTCTGGATTGTTGTGGCTCCTGCTGGAAATCTTTCTGGTTCTGGACTTGGACGAGAGGATTCCATCTCTCTGGTCATTCAACTCCTCTAAAAACTCTCTTCTCTTGTTATCACTTTAGCAAATTTCCCCTCCACTGCTTCCTTCTACTCCCTCTACACCACGACCACTGGATGGTCCTCTGCTGGATGGGACACGGCTGTGAGGAGGCTGCCAGGTTAGATTAGACTGGTGCTAAATGTCCGTCTTCTGAAGGCAGGTGAGTGCAGCGTTTCCTCCTTAACGTCATTTCTTCAATGATATGATAATGAATGTGAACATTCCTCATTTGGAATTTTGAATGATGGAAACTTGGATTGTGTGTATATGTCAGATATTTCAGCTCCATGGTTGTGATTTAATTAATTGCTATCACTTTGATTGATGAATCTACTCTTCACAGTTTAGGATGTGTGAAAAGTGTGAATTTGAACTCGGCTAAAGTGAAGATAGTTCATGGGTACACTATTTCATTTTTAGGATTTCTCAAGTCCCAAAGATGTTTAAAAAAGCATTACTTCTATATTTCTTTTTTAAATAATTTTGGGACCCCTATTGATTATCTTGGAAACCTTTGTCGGGTCTTGAACCTCAATTTTGGAGCCACTGATGATTAAATGATGACGTTTTATACGCTTTCTCCTGTACAATCCCAGACTGAAGTTCTCAGCTGAATATTGGTCTTACTCATCCTCATTTTCAAACTTCAAATGCTGGGAAAATCATCTTGAGTGATTTAATTAGCCTCTGATAAAGCATGTAGCTCTTGAGTTGTGTCGCTTGGAGCGTGATCTCAGAGATAAACATGTCAAAGGGTGTGTTCATCTTCTATGTCCCGGGGGCTTTATCTTAATTGCCCTGCTAAAAGGCTTCGAGTTAATGCCAGTCAGATAAGATGCCGAAGTAACACGAGTCAGAAGAGCAATTGTTGTAATGTTGCTGTTGAAAATGAATGATGAGAGGCTGCTGACATCACAGCCGACCTCTCTCAGCAGTGCCCACTAACCGTGGCACACCTGAACACAATTTACCACAAAGATTATAAGTGTTCACACATTGCAGCGATGAAAGGTTTTAGAGAGAAATCCAATCAAACTCAAATTCCCTCATATAAACAGTATCAATGTCAGTTGCCAGCTGTTTTTATTCATTTATAAACTCTAAAATCCCAAATCCATCCAATGTCCATCCATTCATTTGGTCACAGATCACACAGCGCCACCTGCTGGGGAATCCCGAGGCGTTCCTAACCTGCATAAGATATGTAGTCTCTCCAATGTGTTTTTGGTCAACCTCCGGGTCAAAGACTACTTGAACGTGCTCAGAACATCCCAACGGGAGGCACCCTGGGGCTACTGGCTTTTCTCCGAGCTTTGTCCAGATATCGCAGCGACATATCTTATCGCTAAGGCCATAAGCCCATTTAAAGCCTTTTGTTTAGTTGGTTTAGTTGGTTGGTTTGGTCAGTAATTCAAACTAAGATGGCCATTGTTATTTAACTGAACTTTGCCACCAAATTTAGCTGAATGATTTCAGGTGAGGAATTAAAGCAAACAGTCCTTTGCCTTTACTGCTGCTTGACATTAAATGTATGATAGGATAATCATAGGAATTTATAAGTAAGTGGGTCAAAAGTCAATGTCTACCTGCTGTTAGGGAAAATACCTGTTCTAAGTTTTGTGTAACATTTAATTCTATTCTAATAATCAAGTAAATTTAAAAGCTATACGGTGGCTCTTAAATCTGCCAACACGGCTGTACACTCCTTCTTTGTCAATGGGAAGCTCGCCAAACCAGTGCCAGAACAAGCCCATAGGGGCCTGCAAGGACCCGGGCAATTCAAACCTGCTCACTTAAAGCCATTAGTTCCCCAATGTTTATGCTCCTGTCTTTTAGCCAACAAGGCATGGAAGTCTCCCAAACAGGAGTGGTAATGAGGTCCTGAGCAGCTTCAGACACGGAGACGCTGGACCAGAGCGGCCGGTCCGGTCAGCTGCAGGGATCCGAGGCACAGAGAGGCCTGTAGTTCACTGTTGTCGTCTCACATGGGACCGTAAGGCAAATGTGATCCTGACGCATTGTTCTGGAATGAATAAAAGGGCCTTTTCAGGGCTCCTCAGGGGAGACCTGGGAGCCTGATCTTAAAGAAGTAACGTGACGTTAGCTTGATGTCTCCCCCTCTTCTCCTTTCTAACAGCCTGGTTGCTTGAGAAGTTTACTGGTTGATTAATGATGACTCACGTCTTCCCGTAATACCATTAGCATAAGTGAAAGTGCAAGACAAAGAAATTCATGATAGTTCAACGTGACATCTCATCTCAGTCTTTCCTTTTTTTGCAGAATGGTCAGGCTAGGCTGTCCAATCATTGTGCTCCACGTCTTCAGCCTCTTTGCACAAACAGGTATGACATTAATATGTTATACCCCATTATCAATAAAAATATAATTATTAGGTCCTGCTCAACAACAATTATTTCATCTTTTATTGTTCAGAAAAGTCTGTTTTTTCTATTGTGTACACTTCTCACGACTTATTCTCCTTTTAGCTAGTACTCAGGACATCCTGTACCCGTATGGACCCGGCCACAGGGATCTCGAGACCCCCAAGATGGATGATGGGAGTTCTCCAGAAATTAGCTTGCTCATTCCCTTTGTTTTCTTCAACATCCCCTACCGTTCCATCTATGTAAGTCTCCTTTGAAATTCTCTTGCTCTTTGTTATTTTTTAATCTTAACATGATTTATTGCAACATTTTCCTTTGTGCACAGGTGAACAACAACGGTGTGATCTCCTTCAACGTGCAGGTTAGCCAGTTCACACCTGAGGCTTTTCCGCTGAGCGATAGCAGATCATTCATTGCTCCACTTTGGGCAGATGTGCACAACGGCATCCGCGGAGATGTCTATTACAGAGAATCCACAGAGCGAGAAATACTGGAAAGGGCAACGCAAGATGTCCGGAAGTACTTCAAAAATGTGCCGACCTTCACCGCCACCTGGGTTTTTATTGCAACATGGCACCAGGTCACCTTCTATGGAGGAAGCCAGACAACCCCGGTAAAGTCACATTAAATACTATGTTTACAAATTCATTAATGTCTTCAGTGCTAAAACTTTAAATAAAAGGCAGTTTTGAATTTGAGCAGGAATCACAAATGACTGTGAATGGACAAGATATGAATTATTGGAAACATAATTAATACTGCAAGTGAACATTATTATTATTATCCGTTGTACAATTCTTCTCTTTTGTTTGTTATGCTTTGTGCATGTGTCTGATTTTCATCCTTGTAAAACTAATCTTTAACTTTTTTGTCTGATTAAAAGGTGAACACATTCCAAACGGTACTAATCGCAGATGGCGTCGCATTCTTCACTATGTTCAACTATGGAGAAATCATATGGAGCACAGGAACGGCCAGTGGGGGGGATCCTTTAACAGGACTTGGTGGGACAACCGCTCAGGTAAACTCACCACTGTCTTTGAGATGTTTCTTTATGTCTTTAATGGTGCTCACACCTTTCCCCTTTCCAGTCAGGTTTCAATGGTGGAGACATTGGTCACTTCTTCAACCTGCCAGGATCCCGGTCAAATGAAGTAGTGAACATTGAACAATCAACCAATGTTAACATTCCTGGACGCTGGTTCTTCCGTGTCGACACTGAATTGATAGATCCCGCAAACGGCTGCAGCTTCAATGGCAAGTTCTAACGTCCAACACTGATAACTACGTCCCCACAGGTTGTAACAGCTTCTTCAGGTCGTCAAACACTAGGGGTAGTCAATGACATTGTGTCCTCATCCTCTTCAGGGCGTTACTACAGGCGAGGGGAAAACTTCTGGTTGTCTGATCGGTGCTTACAGCGCTGCCGCTGCCTCGACATTGACAACGAGGTCCGCTGCCAAGAAGCTCCGTGTGGGCAGCTGGAGACCTGCGAGCAGCAAGAAGGGGCATTCTACTGCCAGCCGATCCGCACCAGCACCTGCGTGGTATTCGGCGACCCTCACTACCACACCTTCGATGGCTTCCTCTATCACTTCCAGGGGACCTGCTCCTACCTGCTGGCTCGACCCTGCTGGGAGGTGACAGGACTGCCCTTCTTCAGTGTGGAGGCAAAAAACGAGAACAGGGGAATCACCTCTGTTTCCTGGCTCAGAGATGTCACAGTGGAAGTCTATGGTCACCGTGTCATGTTACCCAAAGGCAGTTTGGGAACAGTCCAGGTGTGAATCTATGGATCCCCTTTATTTTAGCACTTACCACTAGATATGAATTGAATTTTTATCCATTGTTGCATTTCTGAATTTTCCTCTATTCCTCTCTAGGTGGATGGCTTGACCAAAACTTTACCTGTCCAACTCCAGCTTGGGGCTATCAGGGTGTATCAATCAGGGGTTGCAGTTGCTTTGGAAACAGATTTTGGCCTCTTGGTAACGTACGATGGCCAACATTATGCATCCATCTCCCTACCAAGCTCCTACTTCAACAACACCTGTGGCCTCTGTGGTAACTACAACGATGACCCTGCGGATGACCCTGTGCTTCCTGATGGCTCTTTAGCAGAAAGCGTGGTGGAGTTGGGAGGCAGCTGGCGAGCGGAGGACACAGACTGGAGGTGCACAGATGGCTGCACGCAAAACTGCAGCGTGTGTGACCCTGTGACAGAAGCCTTCTATTTTCGCCCAGACTACTGTGGGATCATCAACAAAACCGATGGACCGTTCAGGGATTGCCGAGCAGTAGTGGACCCCACAGCCTTCGTGTATAGTTGTGTATACGACATGTGCAGCAACAGGGATAACATCACCACACTCTGTCAGGCCATCCAGGCATATGCCCTTGCCTGCCAGGCCCTAGGCGTCACGATACGATCCTGGAGATCTCGAACCTTCTGCGGTGAGATTTTGTGTGATTCAGTTTACATTGTTCCTTCATCTTACACTCATTAATTTGTGTCGTCTGACATACTCTCTTGTCTCCCATTGGCTCTCAGCGTTGTCGTGTCCGCAGTACGGCCATTACCAAGTGTGCACAAGCGCCTGCCCGGCCTCGTGTTCGGACCTCACCGCTCCCCTGTACTGTGCCCACCCTTGCACCGAGGGCTGCCAGTGTGATGCAGGTTATGTTCTCAGTGGCAGCCGTTGTGTACAGCGGGAAGACTGTGGCTGTGAGAGTAATGGCCTCTATTACCACCTTAATGAGACGTTCTGGGCAGGTCCCAGTGGCGAGGAAGGTGAATGTTTCCTCCACTGCACCTGTGGGCCTGCTGGAGAGGTCTCCTGCTCCAACGCGTCCTGTAAGGAGGGGGAAGTATGCGTGGCAGAAGTGGGCCGTCTGGGCTGCTACCCTCGGAGGGAGGGAGTGTGCGCAATCACCGAGACCTCAGTGTCCTCCTCCTTTGATGGCACCTTCTTGCTGTTCCCAGACGACAGCTCCTATTACCTTCTGAAGCTGTGTGGTCCAGTGCCAGCGAATGGCTCCATGGTGGAGGTGAAGATAGGCAGGAGGCTGGTAAACAAAGGCCCCTCTTGGAAAAGACCTGTGGTAGTTACAGTGGCTAACCTTGAAGCTCAGATCGGAGGGATGGATTTTGACACAGTAAAGGTTAGTATATTCTCTCCAGAGCAAAACCTTTTCGTTTTCCTATTTTTGCTGAATGCCGATGACAATTCCTCCCTTTTGTGCGTCAGGTGAATGGTGAACAAGTGGCGCTTCCTTACGTCCATCCAATGGAGACAATGATGATCTACAGGGCGCCAGGCAATGCCACAGTGGTGGAGGCACGTGGTCTTCTTCGTGTTCTCTACAACCGCCAGGGATACCTCAACATCTCCCTCTCCACCATATTCTACAATGTTACTTGTGGTCTATGTGGTGTGTTCAATAGCAATGCCACCGATGATCTCCGCCTCCCCAATGGACGCCTGGCAGACTCGACTGAACAGTTCACAGACGGCTGGCGGGCCATCGCTGATGACCTCACCTGTAACGGTGACTGTGATGACCTGTATCGCATGTGCACTGACTTGCGTATCTACCAGAGTCCTTGGATGTGTGGCAACATCAACGACCCCGGGAACAGTTCATTTCTGGCGTGTCACGCAGTGGTCAACCCGTCACCCTTCTTCAGGAACTGCTTATATAACATGTGTGTGAGGCAGGGGAACCGTTCAGCTCTGTGTTCCTCACTGCAGGCGTATTCCACTGCTTGTCAGGATGCTCAAATAGGCCTCAGTTCGTGGAGGACTGCTACCAACTGTCGTGAGTAGATAAAGCTGTAGTTCAAAAGGAAAAAGCTGGCATGTGGGATTATGTATGTGTGTCCAGAGCAGAGGTGAATAACTGAACTGGCTGACACAAGTTAAAATATGCTCTAAGAAATCCAGATATGTCTTACTAATATACTGTATCCTGTTAGCAAGCAAGCTAGTCCACAACATCTGTAAGTTTCCCCACTTCCTGATTTTATGTTTTAATTTCCACTACAGTCTTGGCTCCCAAACTATAAAAAAACAAAACTTTTCAGTGGATTTCATGGATTTAGCCTTTGTTGCTCCTCCTCTTTAGCTTCTTCTTACTTGTCTCCTGTGTCTCAGCTCTTCCCTGTCCAGAGAACAGTCATTTTGACGAGTGCACCCACGCCTGCCCTCTGACCTGTGCCAACCTGGATGAGCCTGAAGAGCCGTGTCCTCTGCCGTGCCAGGAGGGGTGTCAGTGTGAGGACGGCTTTGCGTTGCGGGACGGCCTGTGTGTGGCACGCAGCGACTGTGGCTGCATTAGCCACGGCCGGCAGCTGGCCACTAATCAGACTTTCTGGACGGATTGGGAATGCCAGGAGCGCTGCTACTGCAATGGCTCTGACAACAGTGTGTACTGTCAGCTCGCACCCTGTCACCCTGAGGAGTACTGCCAGGAGAACGAGGGCCTTTATTTCTGCCAGCCGCGCACCGAGGCCCTGTGTGTGGCGGCTGGTTATGGACATTTTCTGCCCTTTGGTGGTGTGCCGTTTGAGCTGCAGAGCTCTTGTACTCTTAGGATGGCCACTTCCAACTGCGGAAGGGAGAACATGGACGATACTGCCGTCTCTGGAACTTTTCCCCAGTTCAAGTTTGCAGCTCGGAACGAGGAAAGGGACACAGGCTCGGCCATTTGGGTGAGGGGCTTCGTACTGGAGGTCTACGGGTATGAGATTGAAGTCTCTCGAACCTACAAAAACACGGTGACGGTGAGTACATGAGTAGGAATAACAGCAAACATGTTATTAAAGAGTAGCTGTTTTGCAGAAGGAGTTAAAAAACATTACCAGGCCTGTGTTAGTAATATTCATGTTTTTACACCATTTTATTTGCCTTACCTGTGAAGGTCGTAGTTTTTCTTATATGTGAGGACATGTCATTTCTAATCAAGCTGATAGAATAACCAGCCAGAGGGTGAATTCTGCTTTGATTGGCTTAAGGTGGATCTAATTTCAATTTGGCTCAGACCAAACTGACCCTGAGCGACATTTGGACTCGGTTCACAAAGCGCCTACAAGATCTGAGCAGGAACAGGCCTGACACACATAATCCAGAGCAGCCACCCACACATGCATTTTTTCTCCTTCTCTGTGTTTCTATCTTTTTCCTCTCACTTACAATAAGATTACATGAGGAACATGTAACATTATCTAGTGTTACTCAGGGTTTCCCCACATACCTTGAAAAATGGCAGTTCAGTTGGATTAGAAACAAAACACTGGTGCTTAAAATGCTTCTGTAGGAATATGTGTGTGTTTATTTTTTATATTTTTCACTCAGGTGAATATGGAGCGTTTGTACCTTCCTCTGAAGCTGGGCCCAGGAAAGGTCAACATCTTCATCTTGGGCAAACAGCTCATCCTGGAGACAGACTTTGGCCTGAAGGTGGCCTTTGACTGGAACACTCTCCTCCTGCTGACTTTGCCCCGAAACCTCTACAACGCCTCCTGCGGCCTCTGCCATGGCATGCCCGTATCCCCCCCCACCCTTACCACCACTGACTGGGGCATGGCGTGGGCAGAGAGGGACACCTTCTGCCAGGTGGGCTGTGGAGACTCCTGCCAGCGCTGTGGCCTGGGAGAGAAAAGTGTCCTAAACGACGCCCCGCTCATGGTGACTAATGCCAACATGAACATGGGCACAGACAATGGGACCAATGAGGTGAACACAGGCTTACGTTTCCACATGGGAGATGGCCTGTATGTGTTCGTGGGGCCTGAGGCAGTGCGGCTGTGTGGGCTAATTGCGGATCGAGGAGGTGCGTTTGCACGCTGTCACAGCAAGGTGGCGCCAGCCTTCTTTTATCAAGGCTGCCTCCAGGACACCTGCATGGACCAGGGGGCCCAGGATACAATCTGTAACTGGCTGCAGATCTATGCCAGCACCTGTCAGACCCAAGGAGTGCCTGTAACTGGCTGGAGGAGCGATACACCATGTGGTGAGTCTGGGCTAATCTTAAATCTTAATATGCATCAGAGATTCCTGCATCCACATGAGGGTGAAAAACTAGTCTATCCAGAAATAATGTCTTTGGTTACTATGAACTGTTTCAGTGGTGATCCCATTGAACCACAGGGTTTGTGCTCAAACACTGACTTTGGATCAGATGTAAGACAGTTAAAGAATAATTATTTTGAATTCTAAATCCAAATTTGATTCAACTTAAGCAAGACATTTTCACCAATGCAACAACAAATTATTATTTTTACAATTCAGCAGCTGTACAAAACTTTAGAGCCATTGGTTGTGGTATTTCTGAATTTTGGAAAGAGCCGTGCTGCCGATCTGCCTCCGGTCTTTATGCTAACCGAGTGAGGCTAGGCTAACCACAACGTTATATAATACTGTCTGTAAGATGTCAAAGTGTTTCCCTAAACGTTGAACTATTCTTTAAAGCAGCTGCAGAGACACACGAGACACACGTCTACAATGATTTATCACTGAACAGTCAACATTTAGCTAATTTCTTTCCCTTATTGCCTGCTTCCAGTCCAGAGCTGTCCGCCGAACAGCCATTACTCCGGCTGCGTGTCGGTCTGCCCGCCCCAGTGCGCCCCCGCCCGTGGCCAGAGGGACTGCAGTCAGGAGTGTGCGGAGGGCTGCCAGTGCGACCAGGGCTACGTGCTCAACGGCAAGAGCTGCATCCTGTCTCAGAACTGTGGCTGCTACACCGATGGCAAGTACTACGAGGTCAGTCTCACATCCGGCACCACACGGAATATACTCAAAGTCGAATGTGCAGTCAAACTGGCTTTTTATCGAAGGCCTTCATTCAAGTTAAATCAACACTTTAATCAGGCTCATGAAAAGAACTTGCAGAAAACATACCCAACAAAGCGAACAAATCTATGGTTAATGTTCTTTACTTTTAATCTTAATCTGACACATTTTTGCCTTTCAACAAACCTCTCTGGTTCATATTTTGCCATTTTATTTAAATAAAGTACAGAAAAGGTAACAATAGAGCAAATTTTTTCTGAATAATTCGATAAAGATAATTCTTTATGCCAAAATTATCAGAATCACAGTTGAAGGCAGTTAAATCTGTTTTGAAGAGCGCTCCAATTAACAATTAAAGGTCATTGATTTTCTGTTTCTCTGTAATGTTGGGAAATGTAGAAAATACCCATCACAATTTCTTAAAGCTCCACTCACAGATCAAAAATTCGAAAGTAGTGACATTTTCTAAATGTAATACGGTAGTTTTCTGTTTGTCAACAAATCTTACGACTGTTTCAGAACAGAACTTTTTTCTTTATTTCAGCCCAAGCAGCTGTTTTGGAACAGCGACTGCACCAAACGCTGCCAGTGCATCGGACGGAACCTGATCCAGTGCGACCCGCGGCGCTGCAAGGCGGAGGAGGAGTGCGCCCTGCGGTACGGGGTTCGAGGCTGTTTTGCCCGTCGCTTGCAGCACTGCGTGGCCTCGGGCGGGGGGGTCTTCAGGACCTTTGACGGGGCGTCACTGCGGCTCCCGGCCTCCTGCTCCTTCGTCCTGTCGACCAACTGTCACAAACTGCCCGACCTCTCCTTCCAGCTCATCGCCAACTTCGATAAGTGGAGCACGCCCAACCTCACCACCATCTCTCATGTCTACCTCTACATCAACGAGGAGAATATACTCGTGTCTGGCAGCACAATCAAGGTGAGAGAAGCCCTGGACCAACATCGGGTTGTTGTGATATCAGCCAAATATTGAAAAATAACCACTTAATGTAGTCAGAATTAGTTATTTTTATCAGAATCAGAATCAGAATTCTTTTAATTGCCAAGTATATTTGAACATACAGGAAATTGCCTTGGTGTGGTTGGTGCACTGTACATAAATAACAATCAGCAGTAAAACAATAATATAAATATATAAAACAATATAAAACAAAACAATATATACAGTAAGAGAGTAAGAGAGAACAGATAATCAGAAGTATACCGGATGCATCAGAGTGACTAGGCAGATGAAGTGTACAGATGTAACCAGATGTGTTGAAATCCCCTAATCTAGCCTCTCCTAACAAAAACAAGTACTGAGAGTTCTAACCTGGTCCTCTATCATTAGTGTGGATGTGGATGAGTGACTAATCATTGGCTCGTCTTTCCCAACCCTTGTTGTGTCTTCTCTATCTGACTATCTGAGGTATTTTGTTCAGTCCTCCACTTGTTATCTCTTTGGCTTCCCGGTTCAACCTTGGGTTCCCACAGCGACTGCTAAACAGAAAAGCCCAATAACTGAAATACGAGGGGAATGTGGATGATGATGTTACTCTGTGTACTGTGTCGTAAGAGAGGCCCACTGATTAAGATTGAGACTAAAAAAGAAGATAACAAGATAGATCCAAACCATGAAAATCTCTAATAACGTTCTAGTATCACCTAGAATCCAGCTTTACCTGAACATGTAATAATACTTGACTGATTCTCTTATACAGTTATCTCCATTTTCACTTAAATTATTGTGTAATATTGTGTGTTCCTCCAAAGCTGAACAGCATTTAGACCTTCATATCACCTCCCTCTGTTCTCTATCTTCCATGGGCTGAAACTTTACCGTTTAGATTCACTCCCACAGTTCTCCTCGACCTCTAATCCATTTGAAGGAGGCACCAGTTTGGAGCCAAAGAAATTCCTATGAAATTCCCTCCCCTGTTTAGCACCAAAATCAGTGACAGGCACCGAAATCATCTGGAAATATTGTGTTAGTTCCGTTTATCCAACATCAACCACCCACCCAACAATTTTCTCTATTCTTTCATGATTATTACCAATTTACCCTTTATACCTTTGAGCTATTTGCCCTTATCTAATTTCTCACAGTTCAATTCACCAACCACCCTTTGTTCTAACAACCTGACAGATCTCCTCCTTATCTGGCTCCAGGCCAATCATCATAGGAGAGCGCTCTCACTGCAGTAGTTAATGACTTACTGATTAACTCGAGTCTTGAGTGAGTCTTAATCCTCCTTGATCTGACTGAGCCATTGACTACTTCATTCATTTTTGGAATGCCTTAAGAGCTATTTTACCAGCAGTGGAAGTATCAATTGCAGGATCATCTCAGGTTTTCCTTTATCGTCTGTTATATGTTACTATACTATTTCAGCACATGTGAAATCAGCTTATGCAACAACCAGGTTTTCACGTCGTTCTTTTTCCTGCACATTCGGTTACTGGTTCTAAAAAAAAGGAAATCAATATATTTAAAGCATAGAAATACAGATTATTGTACAGGGTTCATACACATTTTGACCAATGGATTTCCATGACTTTTCCATGACCTTTCAATAACTTTAAACCAAATTTCCATGACCGAACATTTTGTGAAATCTCTGTGTATACGCAAAAAAGTGACAAAATGTAGCATTCAAACTAACAATGAGAATTCCAAGGCATACGGTATACCTTAAATGACACAAACCCAAGTATGCCTGCTTATATTTTGAGAGTATTTCTTTAAAAGCATATGAATTATTTAAAACTAAGCGTAAATGAAGTGAACGACATGAAAATATGAATATAACAAATTCCCATGACTATTCCAAAACTTTTGGGAGATACTTTTTTTCCATGACTTTTCCAGGCCTGGAAAAACACATTTTAAAATTCCACGACTTTTCCAGGTTTTCCACGACCGTACGAACCCTGATTGTAATAATTTGGACACAAATCTTGATACCCTTGTTGTGTCCAATCTGAAATACCTAAACCTCTGTGTGTTTCCTCAGGTCAATGGCACAACGGTGTCGCTGCCATTCCTCACAGGGCTGATGACACGTCTGTCCACATCTGAAGGCTTCATCGTCATCGACACACCGCAGGACATCCAGATCCGGTACAACCGCTTCAACACCCTGAGCATCACCATGGGCCAGCGGCTGCAGAACAAGGTGTGTGGCCTTTGTGGGAATTTCAACGGAGACGCCAGCGACGACTACATCACCTCCAGAGGCAAGCCGGCCGTCAGCGCCCTGGAGCTGGCCCAGAGCTGGAAGACCAACGGTATGCAGAACAGGTGGGTTTAGTACAGAAACTGTGAACCGTGCACGTATAAATACTCTTATGAAACATATTTCTCCTGGGTGGGATGTGTATACTCTCTCATTCTGCTGTGGTCTCACGTAAACTACAAGCCTACTAGCTTTGTTGACCATTTGCATGGAGCATTAGTTGTAGTCAGAAGTCTGGTACCTGCACAAACTTTGTAGAAACAGGCTACTGTTGTCATATTTAAGATTAAGATTAAGATACATTTTATTATTTCACACACATGCACGCACAGGCACACTCATGCAAGGGGAAATTTAACCTCTGCTTTTAACCCATCTGGTGCAGGACACACAGAGCAGTGGGCAGCCATGTACGGCGCCCGGGGAGCAGATGTTTGGGGAGTAAGGTGCCTTGCTCAGGGGCACTAGACAGGGTAGGGAGAATCCTCTTGGATTTTTTAACAGATCAATCCAGGTTCGTCTTTTTGTTGTTTCTCCGTGGAGTCGAACCAGAGACGAACCAGAGACCTTTTCTGCTCATAGTCCAAGTTTCTGTCACTAGTCCAGCGGCCTCTCCTGACCAGTTAATGCACATTATATGATATCAAATTCCACAACGAGACAACAACCTTTGATATCCGTCTCCTTCCTGTAGTTGTGACGAGACCCAGTACGTGGCTCTGGCCCAGTCATGTGACAACACAGCGGTGCTGGCGCTGCAAGGTGAAGACGCCTGTCAGAAGCTCACCCAGGTGAAGGGCTTCTTCCAGCCGTGCCATGGCCTGCTGGACCCCCGGCCCTTCTACCAGTCCTGTTACCTGGACGGCTGCTACAACCACCGCAAGGCTCAGGTGTGCGGCTCGCTGGCGGCCTACGCCGAGGCCTGCCGCTCCCTGGGCACCCTCACCACCAAGTGGATCACCCAGGAGAACTGCTGTAAGGGCACCGAGAGACACCAGCCACATTCCTAAAGCTGCCGGAACTGTTCACTGTGCATCGTTCATGGCAAATAAAGCCTTGTGTGTGTGACAGTTAACCTTGTGTGTGGACCTGTCTTTAGCAGAATGGATCTATGACCCCTGTGCAGGAGAGATCTGCACAAACTTCACCTGTGAGCTGGAGAACGGAGGCGACCTGTGCGGCTGCCCAGAGCTGCCCACCAGCACAGGAGGTGAGCACGTCACAGGACACCACTGGGATCTCATCCAAGCTTTAATCCTGTCTTGATTCTTAGTACCAACTACTGAGCATGACTTTGAACAGTTGAAAAATACGATTATCAATGTAATATGATACAAATTCTTTCTGTTCACGAGTTCATGTACCATGAACCAGAATTATGTCAATACCAGGATATTAGCGATTAACTAAAATTGACTGGTTACCGTTCTGTAAATCAACTATTTTTATGTTTTAGTTGCTTTGCATCAAATCATACTGGTGTCTTCAGTAAGTTACGTATAAATAAATGTGAATATTTTACACATATTGAATGTATTGTCCATTTAAGATAAAATATGTCTAATTTTAAAGTTATAGACACCACACCTTTAGAAATTGTTCCAATATATCAAATATTTCAGCATCATTGTTGTCACAGAGTAGTTCAATATTTAAACTTAAGAATTTGATATCAGAAAAATAAAAAGTCTGGTTTCCTTCTGATTGAAAAACGTCAGTATGAAACCATCCATTTCCATTGACTTTTCGTAATAATGTTGTGAACCAGTGATGAATAACAACTGTGATGTTGCCCGCGGCAGGTGATGATGACATCATACAGGCAGAGGTGATGTGTAAACATGCGCAGATGGAAGTTTCCATCTCCAAGTGTAAACTCTTCCAGCTGGGCTTCGAGCGAGAGGACGTGCGGGTCAACGATGAGCACTGCGCCGGCATCGAGGGCGAGGACTTCATCTCGTTCCGCATCAACAACACCAAGGGACACTGCGGCTCCATCGTGCAGGTCGGTGAACTGGTCCTCATCTCATGTTCACTGGTTTACTTTAACATGAAACATTTGACTAACTTCAATGAGAAGCCGTATTTCAAACAAAATGATTTTAAGAATGTCAGTAAAGTCTATTCTGCTTGTACTCGTTTTATTCTAAGATGCCAAGCTTTTAATTTATATCCCAAACCTGCTCATGTTACTCCAGTAACTTACATCCTACACGTGATACTGGAGTAATCCACCAGAGGGCGCACCACACAACTCAGACTGTTGCATCCCATAAATAAAAAACATGGTGACACAGTAGGAGGTTAGTGTATTGTTACTTCTGAGACAACAGGAGAAGAAGCAATCACAGCGGCATCATGGTATGTGAGGACATTAAATCAACGACGTTGTGATGATGGCGTTGTGCTTACTGCCCCCACTGTTCATGTTTATATTGCATCTTGCGGATATGCATCTAAAGACGTGCACAACCAAATCAATCAACCAAATATATCTCCGTCTTAACAGTATAGCAATTAATTATAATTATGATACGTGTAATATTCAAGCTTTGTTTTGTGATGCCGATTGTTGTAATTCTAACTTTATCCCTCCAACAGTCGAACAGCACACACATAATGTACAAAAACACGGTGTGGATAGAGAGTGTGAACAACACGGGGAACGTCATCACCAGAGACAAAACCATCAACGTGGAGTTCTCCTGCGCCTACGAGCTGGACCTGAAGATCTCCCTGGAGACCGTCCTCAAACCCATGCTCAGGTGAGACCGAAGACGTTAAGACACAGAGAGACGAATGCAATAAACACCTTGACTCATGTTCTTTATCTCCCTCCTCCCTCCCATGCTCCAGTGTGATTAACCTCACGTTACCGACCCAGGAGGGAAACTTCATCACAAAGATGGCTCTGTACAAGAACGGCTCGTACCGCCAGCCGTACAGGGAGGGGGAGGTGGTGCTCAGCACGCGGGACGTCCTGTTCGTGGGCGTCTTCGTGGAGGGCGCCGATGAGAACCAGCTCATCCTCATCGTCAACATGTGCTGGGCCACGCCGTCCCGCTACAGCAGCGACCGACTCCGCTACATCATCATAGAGAGGGGGTAGGGCCAGGAGCTCCAGCACAGACACACACAGAGTACAGACAGGAAGTTAGATGTGCAAGAAAGCTGTAACACAAAAATGGCTACAGGCGGAACCCCCAACAGAGACTGACTGGATAGATACTGTAACTGATATTCAAAATATGGAGAGAATGTTTTTTTCACTGAATGTACGATTTGACAAATATTTGCAGTATTGGGAAAAATGGATTGTGTTTTTAACCTCACAGGATCATCACTGATCTGCTACTATATGAATTGACATTTATCATCATCAGTGTACCATCTGTAAAAATGTATAGGTGACCAAAAAGTTTTTGTTTTTTTTTTCTTTCTTTTTTTTTTGTTTGTTTTGTTTCGTTCTATGTGTGTATGTTCATTGTATCTTTGTTTCTTTAAAAATAAATTATTAAAAAAAAAGGAAGTTAGATGTGTCTCTTTAACATCTGTCTGTCTGTCGCTAGGTGTCCAAACATCAAGGACAACACCATCGGCATGGCAGAGAACGGCGTCTCGCTCACCTGCCGCTTCCACGTCACCGTCTTCAAGTTCATCGGGGATTACGACGAGGTCCACCTCCACTGCGACGTCTCGCTCTGCGACTCGGACACAAACGCCTGCAAAGTGGTGAGAAACTCACGAGTGGAATCCTGAGACAAAGTGAGGATGAGGAGACGTGTGCTGTGTTAACGTTGCGTGTACTGTCCGTCCAGAACTGTCCACACAAGAGGAGAATGTACTCAGAGGACCAGAACCATCAAGAGCACATACTGAGTGTGGGACCCATAAGAAGGAGAGGTGAGTCTCACTTTGAGTCCTGAAACTAAATCATTTCCAATCCCTTATCAAAGCTGCAGAGATGAGTTCCTCAGCTTATTTTAGGACTTTGACAACTCTCATGTCCCGTCCTCTCAGAATCCGACTGGTGCGAGTACCACAACGGAGGCTGTGAGCAGATCTGCTCCAGTAAAGGAACCGGACCAGTGTGCAGCTGTGTGACTGGGATGCTGCAACGAGACGGGAAAAGCTGCCGGAGTAAGAATCAGACACACAAACTCACACACACACACACACACAACAATTTACTGAGCAAAGCCTTGGAATAGTGGCGTCAAGGCATCAAACAATCTGGTATTTTCAGATGGGTCAGGCAGCAGCACTGTTACCTGCAAGTCACTGAGCAGGGAAGGGATTGCCCAGATCAGATAAGGGTCTAGATCAGTGGTTCTTAATCTGGGTTCGATCGAACCCCAGGGGTTCGGTGAGTCACTCTCAGGGGTTCGGCAGGGGTCAAAACACACACAGTATAGCCCGGTTCACACTAGCAATGTCTGGCCATTTTTGTCGGCCGTCAAAAAATTGGCTGCCCACAATTTGGTAACACACAATTTTTTTTCGCCGTGTCAGATTGCAAACATTTTGTTGCTTAGTAAAAGTGTGTTACACAAAAGAAATTCAGGCTACTTGTATTATTCGTGACGTCACACTCCGCAGTGATAAAGCTGGTTGCAGCTGATCACGCCACATTGCTTATCTTTGATATCTGTGCTGCTTGGTGCGCTCAGTAGTCAACTTGTGGCTGTTCTGATTGTACGTCATTCAGCAGAGACAGCTTCAACAGCAACTCTTCAGAACAACAACGCCCTCAACGTTTTGGTGTCACCAAATCGTACCACACCCCCTTATTGCCCTTGAGATACTCACACTGTTTGTTACAACGTATTTGTGCGAGCAATCCTTTTTGATAGTAGACATGAAAATTAAGAAAAGGAACAGACTTTGTTGCGAAAATGATATGAAAGTTGCACTTGCCAAGGTGAAGCCGTGCATTCCTGAACTTGTATCTGAAAGGCAACAGCAAAAGTCACATTGATTTGCAGTAAATATTCATTAATTTATGTTTTTGTTGGTTTTTATGGTTGGTTTTGTTCTTTGAACACATTGATTTTGTGTGCAACTGATGCATGGTTCATTTTGTGCACTAACAAAATATATACCTATGTTTTGAAGAAATCATATTTTATTTTTCCAATTACGAAGGGTTCGGTGAATGCACTGATGAAGCTTGCAGGGTTCAGTACCTCCAATAAGGTTAAGAACCACTGGTCTAGATGCTTCAGGTTTTTAAATGTGGATAAACAAAGTGAATAATAATTAAATTACATATATAACACACAAAGCTCCAGTGAGTGATGCTGCCTGCTCATATGAAGTCGGGGGTTTATTTCTGGGCCTTTAATCAAAGCCAAATATTTTAAATAGGCCTAAAATAATGTCAACTTTAAAATTAGCTGTGGGGAAAAAGATTTTATATAAATAAATACACAAAACACATTCACAAACATAAACACAGTCAAAAACTAAATCTGAAATTAACTTCATATATCAAAAAATATAAATGTTTTGATTGGCCTAATAACTGAGATAGTTATTGCATAGTTATTTAAAAGGAGACAATGATGCAGCAATAAATAAAATAGGATAGAAATGTAAGAAATGTATCTGTAAGAACTGCAAATCACCATATACGCAGTACAATTAAACAGAAACAATAATGAATGCACATCTATTGTTGTGGTCTTCTCTCAGCCGTGAGCTCGAGCTGCACCGCTCCACCTGCGGTTCCTCTGCTGGTCGTCGGCGCTGTGATCTCCGTGTTCCTGGCTCGTGCTCAGACGCCTCTCCTCTCCTAACAGCCCGAGAGCCGAGGGCGACGCCAGCGGACGAATCGAATCAAACTCACGAAAGACTTGAAGAGGCACAGCAGTGATTAGACAGTAGATCGGCTGTGAGACAGATTTCTAGACGGAACTCGTAGTTTTCTCCCTTCAGCTCTGCTTCCTCCATTATTTACATCTCATCGCTGTATCGTCCGTCTCTTAGAAGACACTTTCGCCATCTTCAGACCTGATGTGAACTTCTGTCCTGAGAGATCCGATCACAAGTAGGTTAGGAAACCAATCAAGAACCGTAGGGGTTTTATTCTTTAATTTATCTGAAACAAAACAAGGAATTTGAAGGTTGTCGTGATTTTTTATTTATTAGGATTTTTCATTATTAATGAAAATTTTACAGCCCTAGGAAATAGCCAGCAGATTAGTTGATAATGGAAATAATCATAACATCCAAACCTGGATGCAACAGACCGACACATCCTGCAGAAATGCTCATTGTCAGAATCTGTAAAGCAACACGATGCAACTTTTTCACCTTAAAACTGCAGCTTTACATTGAGTTGATGGTTCAGTGACAGTGTTATCAACGTCCCACTGACGCACACGCTCCACCAATTGGGATTCAGTCTCAACTGTGAATCAATAATCACATTTTTACAGCATTAAATATCTAATTTAAACCAGAATTATTGTAAAAAAAAATTAACTTTGCAATCACAAATTGTATTTGACATTTTCATTTTTAGTTTGGTCCATGTCCTGTGCACTAACATGGAGGAGGAGTTTATGACCTATGCTGCAGCCAGCCACCAGGGGCTAGTTGAGACACTTTGGCTTCACTTGTAGGGACTTACCTGTTTCCTTTTTTTCAGTAGACAGCTTCAGAGTCATAGTTATTTGATCTTTCCACATATTTGACATATCCAGAAGGAGAATATCTGATCCAGACCAGCTCTAGATGGGATCCGGTTGGTACCATAGCCACTGTATTACACTGACTCTGTATATACACCTGCAGTACGTGTCTGTCCATACCCAGAAAGATTATTGCTCGGTACACATAACCTCTAAATGTCCTGCTGTAATTTATTCACTTCCTACGATCTCCGGATAAACTTCCGTTCAGTTTTTACCAAAAATAACAGAATAAAATGCATAAATTTACTAAATCTACATGTGGAACACTTAAATCTCCGTGACAGAATATTTCGTAATGCGTAAATGGAAGTTATAAGTTTAACCAGGATGTCGAGGGGGAGTTTGTGAATAAAGTGAGTATTTATATGTGAGGAGAGCACCTTGTGAAATGAATACTCGTAAATTTTAAACTAGTACCACGTTGTCAGCGTGTTGTGGCTGTAAGATATATTCGGCCAGTTGTAGTTTTCTCATGTCGCTGCATATATGTTCTAACGTTTCCCCTCACACGTTCTGACTGTGGACATAATACTGTCAGCAAAGTAAGTATAAGTACACTCCCCACACAGTATCTTTGTACTCGGCACCTTCATGTGTTATAAGTGTCAGAGTATCACCACATATCTGATGTAAACCTTCAGTGTTCTTCAGTTGAAATTCTAGTTTTTGTTATTAGTCCTGTTTTTCTACCTTCTATGTACAAATGTACAGTCCCTGTCACTTTGGTGGTTTTATGTCTCGAGCGTTTTTAATAATCAGTATCTTTGTGTGTGTGTGTGTGTGTTTGTTCAAAAACCTGACAACAGATGTATTATCGTTTGAGAGCAGCGTCACCGTATAAACAACTCAATAAATGAAGAAGTTCTCAATGTCAGTGTGAGTCTAGTTTTACTCGATGCAGCAAATAGGAAGCTTCGGCTGTTCAGTGCTGAGAGAACAGAACTTTTTGTTCGATATCATCTCTGAGGTTTTGTAGTTTTTCAAGATTTCAGATCCAGCAGAACTTAGGTAAAATGGGATTCTCCTTAATACTATGACTTTTTCTCATAAAAGTACAACTTTAATCTCTGCATATTATGATTTCTTTTCAATTTAGACTTTATTCTTGTAATATTACGACATTATTCTTGAAATTTCCGTATTTGCAAAGCAACACTCCATACGTATTTCTTAAACATAGCAAATTTTAAACCCCACATGTTCAGTTGTATTACATTGCACCAACCGTGAGGATGTCTGGAGTTCAAATTAGAAATACAACCAGTCCAGATGTTTCTTCTCCTGCTGACACAGTTTCTAACAAAGTGATTTGAGTCATTCACTCCGCACCTTGAATTGTGTCCAACCTGAATGTTCGGAAATTAATTGAATGAATTCTTTCCAACGTGAAACATGAGGTGTGACGCGCCCTCCAGGGATTAATGTGCACTGTCGCCATCAATTAAATATCAGTGACGCCTCCTGGTCACATGTGGAAACTGTGTGCAAATTAACTACCTTCCAACAAGCAGGTGTGTTTGTTTGTTTGTTTGTCAGCAGGATTACTACGAAACTGTGTAACAGATTTCCACGAAATTTGGCAGAAGGATGCAACATAGGGTAAGAAAGACCTCATAACGTAGAGCTGCTTAATTAAAGCTGAAATCCTCTTCATGTACCAATTGCCAACGTTCCGATCATTTCATTTGAGCCAAATTGACCAAATTGGCCTGCATACATGCCACTAACCTACTGGCCACTAACCTACCTGCCAACCTACGTGCACCCTAAGCTGCGAAAAACCAGAGTCTTCTGCCGGAGAAACGCTGAAGAAGAGACGATAGTCAGAAAATAGCAGAAGAGTCATGTAGAAAACTTTATTTGCAAAGAATTAAAATGTCCAATTTTAGATTTGTATGGGGGAGGGTCTCCAACTATAACAACAACAAGATATTAAACAATTTATACTATATAGCAATCAGCTACTTTCAATTCTAATAAAATGATCTGTCGTACATCTAAAAAATTGCATTATACAGTATCAATTGCTGTTATTTTGACAACTATATCAAACAGTGAATCTTTAAACTCTGAAAGTTCAGTCGGATTTCTACCTTAACACCTTAAGTGTCTTCTCTTTTGATGCATTATGTAATTGACTGGAGCTGCTGTCGCCTGAGAGGATAAATCCAAGGTGAGACAAAATACCTGAGCGTCACTCAGAGGAACTTTTTAACCTTTTCATAACTCAGATCTTCTCACATCTGGCGTCTTGCAGCTGGACGGTCAGAGGTCGATCAATCAAACTGAAACTGTAACTGAAATGTCCCCTCCAGCCTCAGTGGTGAATAAACCCTTGACCTTTGCACAGTGGCGATTTGAGATAAGTTGAAGTTGCAATCGCACGTAAAAAGGATTGTGCAGATGTTGCCGCTCCCTTCCACGGATTACGATTCCATTCTGAGGCAACAAAAGCACTGAGGATAAGAATGTGTTTCAAGCTCTTAATGGACATTCAATCAAAAGTGGACTTAACTTATTCTGTTTTCATCTCTTCAGCGCTTTGATTCCATTTCAGTGGAAACAATCAGCGTGTGTGCAGAGGGCAGAGTGACCCACAGACGTGAGAGGACGTAGACCCAGTAACACTGAGAGTAAACCTACGTTATGATAAGACCTCAAAGTTAAAGTCAGGTCTAATCTTAAATAAACTGAGTAATACTTCTACATCGGTCTCATTAAAAACTGAGTAATACTTTAATAGAAATGAGTAATACTTCTACATCAGTCTCTATAAAACTGTGTAATACTTCTACTTCAGTGTCATTTAAACTGAGTAATACTTTAATACAACTGAGTAATACTTCTACATCAGTCTCATTTAAACTGTGTAATACTTCAACATCAGTCTCATTTAAACTAAGTAATACTTCTACATCAGTCTCTATAAAACTGAGTAATACTTAATAGAACTGAATAATACTTCTACATCAGTATCGTTTAAACTGTGTAATACTTCTTCATCAGTCTCATTTAAACTGAGTAATACTTTAATAGAACTGAATAATACTTCTACATCAGTCTCATTTAAACTGAGTAATACTTCTACATCAGTCTCATTTAGACTGTGTACTTCTACATCAGTGTTATTTAAACTGTATCATACCTCCACTCTCAGTGCAACGTCTATATGTTTGTTTGTGGAATTCCAATACCTCTCCAGTACTTTGCTCTATTTTGACATTTCCTCATGTATATATTGCATGTTTACTTATTTTTACAAATGCTTCCCATTATGTTTCTATCCCCTTTGCTGTTGCTGTAACATGGAACATTTACAATGAAAAGGATTATCTTATTTTATCATTAATTAAATGTATAGAAAGGTGAATTAGTGAGGGGAAAACTGAGGGTTTAAAGTTTCCAATATGTTCATCAGATGGTTTTAAGGCAGCATTTTTATTTTATAAAAGCAGAAGACAGTGATGTTTCATGTAAACCCACATCAACTCATTCAGTCTCTAGATGTAGGCCAGTGATTATTCAACACCTTGTTCTGTTGTCATGTTTCCAGTGAAAACACAGTTCAACCCAGAGTCTCTTGGCCTCATTTGTCGGCCTTTGTGGTGAATATTGAGCCTGTTGTGTTTCTGTGGTTACATAAGTTTGTAGGTGTGTGTATATATGACTGTGTTTACAAGTGTGTTACTCTAATCATCAATTTTATTGGTCGGTGGAGAGAGCAATCGATGACCAAGCGCACGTCTCCGCGTTGCATGCGTTTTGCGCACTGCGGCAAGGATAAACGCTTCCCGTGATGTCGATCCTTGCCTGCTAATTGCTCATTACGGTCCACGCTATCAAATAGCACATCACAGTGGAAAGATTTTATGTAAATCGAATGATAGTTGTAAAAAAAAGCTTACTTCCTGTTGCCAGTAGATGGCGCCATCACTATTATTACGTACAGACTAATATATCTGTTCAAGTAGGGGCTCTGATGTAGCTTGAGCAATTTTGTGTCAATTGGACCATGTTACAACAACTTTATTTTCACACTGATCAGTAGGTGGCTCTATGACCCTGAACTAATATTAACATATGGATGTGTTCAGGTCAAGATTGTGATCATAGGTCAGTAGTTCAGAGCCAGTTGGATAATGCAGAGTGGATTTACAAAGTACTTCCTGTTTCATGGTGAATCAGTAGGCTGCGCTATGATACTGAGGAAATATTGACACATAGAGCTGTTCAGGCTTAGTCTCTGATCACGTGACAGAAGTTTGGTGGTGATAGGACAATGCACAGTGGAGTTATAACAACATCGGCTCCTTTCGCCAAAGGACACCATGTTGTCGTAAACATTGATGTGCGGCGACGGATCATCCTTCGCCGCACATCAATGTTTATACGGTTTGAGGAAATGTCTAAATTCTGACCATGATCCAATGAGTTGACGTATGTGAAGTATGTGTGATAAAGGAAGGTCGGTGTTTGATTGACAGCTGATCTCTGTGCGGAGCAGAAACGTCACCACGACGAACTTTGATCAACAAACATGGAGACAAAAGAAGTTAAAGATTTAAACACAGAAAATCACTGCTTTTAATGATTCGAGTCTATTTGAGTTTACAGAACTCAGCTGTGTCTCCATCATCATAAAGCAAAACTCCAGCATAGAGAGGCTGAGTGAATGTGGTCTGGACTCTGTGGAGGAGAGTCATGGTGTCAGAGACTCTGTAGAAGGACAAGATACCTGCACTGTGATCCAGGTACACTCCTACTCTGGAGGGCCGACGACCTGACACTGATCTTGGACCTGACACTTCAGTCCTGATCCTGTTGTAATAAAAGATATAACTGTTTCGATCAAGATATAATGACCAAGATTTATCATTGAGTCCAAATACACATTCAGGTGAGTTTCCTGCTCTGCTGATATTCTTGTATGTGACTGCTACACAAACTCCTCCTCCCACCTCCACCTCCACCTCCCAGTAACAACGTCCAGTCAGAGACTCTCTACTGAGGACCTGACAACAACCAGTGAATCTGTCTGGGTGATTAGAATAAGACTGATCTTTAAACATACGTGTTACTTTTCTGTTTCCCTCAGATAATAACAGACGTCTGTATGCTGTGTTTGGATCCAGTGTGATTTCCTGTGAATATCTTAAGAAGTCAGCTCTGGTCTCTGGCTCTGGTTGTCGCAGTAAAACATCCACTTGAGACACAATCTTTAAAATCTCTGTCTCACTCAGAATGTCCTGTAGTCGACCTCTGACCTGTGACACAGCTGCTGTCACGTCCTCAAAGTTCCTCAGAGGACGGATCCTGATCCTGGATGAGTGTGTAGATCCACTGAGTGGTGACAGTGAGGGGTAGTTGTGTAGAAGCTGGTTGTGATCCTCTGTGTCTGCGAGCTGCTTCAGTTCATGGTCTTTCCTCTTCAGCTCAGTGATCTCCTGCTCCAATCTCTCCTGAAGCTGGGATCTGATCTGCTTCACATCAGAGCTTCTTTTCTCCAGCAGACGGATCAGCTCAGTGAAGATCTCCTCACTGTCCTCCACTGCTTTATCAGCAGAGCCATTGACGGCCTCCTCTTCCTGTTGAAGCAGCTTCACGTCTTTCTCTGTGTCCTGGACTCTCTGCTGGATTGTTTGTCTCCTCGGCCCGAGCTCTCTCTGCCTCTCAGTCCTTTCTGCTGCAGCTGACACTGTGTCGTGGTCTTTATGTTCATCCACAGAGCAGAGATAACAGATACACTGCTGATCAGTGCGGCAGAACATCTTCATCACCTCGTTGTGACGAGAGCAGATGTTCTCCTGCAGCTTCTCCGAGGGCTCCACCAGCTTGTGCTTCTTCAATGCAGCTGACTGAAGATGACGCTGGAGGTGTTTTTCACAATAAGAGGCCAAACAATTCAAACAGGATTTGAGAGCTTTCAGTTTTCTCCCAGTGCAGACATCACAGACCACATCTTCAGGTCCAGCATAGCAGTGATCAGCAGGAGCATCTTGGAGTCCAGTCTTCTTCAGCTCCTCCACTAAATCAGCTAACATGGTGTTTTTCCCCAGGACAGGCCTCGGTGTGAAGGTCTGTCTACACTGAGGACAGCTGTAGCTTCCTCTTTCCTCCTCTTTGTCCCAGTAGGTGTTAATACAGCTCTTACAGTAGCTGTGTCCACAGCCAGGAGTCACCGGATCCTTCAGTAGATCCAGACAGATCGAACAGCAGAATCTTTGTCTGTCCAGTTGAATTTCTTGCTGCTCCATTTCAGCTGCTGCCAGGGACTGTAGAATAGTTTCACTTCCTCCGAACAGAAACAGATCTCTGCTCCTCCCTCTCTCGTTCACTTCCTCTTTTTCCCACGTTTTAACACACTATTGAAAAGAGCACCAGTATGGTCTTAGCTCTCCTCAGCAGCTGCTGCCCTTATGTCAAAGCGGTTTGTGGAGAGAGCGATCAATGACCAAGCGCAAGTCTCCGCCTTGCATGCGTTTTGCGCACTGCGGCAAGGATAAACGCTTCACTTCCTGCGTCTGTCGTGCGCCACTGGACCACGCTCACTAATCACACATTACGGTCCACCCCATCAAGTTAGACCCCATAGTGAAAACTTTATCTTAATCGAATTTTAATCGAATAAATCTTTCAGACTTTACATCTAAGACATCAAAGGATTCTAGCATCACTGACATTGTGACATTAAAGCATTGAAAGCCCAAGCACGAGTTCATCAGACTTATTTGTTTGTCTTGAAAAGACTTTTGTACATGTCGGCCAATCTTAGTGCCAGGGCTTCACTCTAGGGGGCGCTAGTCAGTTATTTTGTCACGCCCATTCCTTAACACCATATAAATATCTTCGGGTGGTGCTGTTTTTACACAAATGTATTTTGAGGGAGACTGAAGCATGAACACTGAAGTTACAGCAATTTCGTGTTTAACGGCGAATTTAATGGCGTTTGACGAAAAGTCACAGTAATCTTATGCCATTATCAATGTCTTTAGACACTTTTGACACAGTTTGACATGGTTGCAGTCCAAGTGTAAGATGTTCCAAAAACAAGACATTACCTGTTGCCACCAGGGGGCGCTGTGATTTTTGAATTTCCTGCCATCTTAGGTAAGAATTTGAGCATGTCTATGCCCTGAAAAAGCCCAAAAGGGAAATAATTATAACTACCAAGATATAGTCAAAGTAACATTCACACAGGTTCACTTCATGTGACCATGTGTCTGACCTTTCAGGCTTCACAGGGGTCAAGGGTCAGTTCCTAGAAGGTCAAATAATTCACATTCTTTAAACGCCAGAGGAAGAATGTGATTACAGGCTGACTTAGATGCTCACGTGTTGATTGTATCCTTATCTAAATACACAAGGAAAGATTAACTGTGCTGTAGTTGCTTTTTCCTATAAGGACCAGGGGATATGAACATGTTGATTGACAGTTGGATGGACCAATCGGCGGCGTTTAAACATTAAGACATAAAGAGACTAGATACAATTATATATACATGTTTTTTCCAGAGATTAATTTGTGGATCTTGACTGATTTATACTGAGTGCTGGTCACCTGTTTATCCATATATTGAATGGCACCAAATTCCACACTGCACTTCCTCAGTCCCTGAACCACACACATGGGGATAGTGAAGAGGAGATGATCAGTTCTCGAGATATGTGAGACACATACAGACAGACAGAGATTTGTGGTATAAGTTAAATAACCTAGGTAGAAAAAGAACCGTGCAGCTCTTCTCCTCCGACCTCAGTTCCGTGCATCTCTGACTTGTTTGTCTTGTTGCTGGTGTTTGATCGAACGTGACTCACTGCAGAGTTTAGGTGAGCTGTAGTTTACACAGAGGGATCCCTGAGTTGGCTCATGCATGAGTAAAGCTGGAGGTATTCCCTCCCTGAGGTGCGTGCCTATAGGTCGGGTGGAAGCGCGCGTCTCTGTGTGTTGACGGGATCGGCCTCGTTGTCATGGGATGTCGGAGCATGAGATCGCTGTAATTAGTTTCTGTGAGAAAAAGACTGTAAATGTCTCAGCAACCACCTCAGACCTGTGTGACCACGAGATAAACTTTACTACAGGAATGAGCTCGTTACATAACTTGATGTTCTTATCGAGGCTTGTACACTTCAACCTTGATCGTGTCTGTTTTAATCAATCAAGTCTATTAATGTTAGTCATGGAGTTACACGTAAACATTAAACAACAACACTAACGTCCCTGAGCAGAGAGTTTTCCTCGGCCAGGGAACAACCGTCCCTTAAATTCTGCACCAAATCCCTCATGTTTGTTTACTCTAAAACAATTGAAGATACATATAAACTGTTTGTTCTTTAATGAATTCACATTATCTCAGCTTCACATTAGAGGTTTTTGTTCCACTACATCCCCATGAAACCACTTTTAAAAGATCCTGATCTGTTTCTTTTGTTTGTCAACAGGATTGTGCAAAAACCTACTGATTAGAAATAGATCAGATGAAGATGTTTCTATTCCTACTGACACAGTTTCTAATAAAAAGATTTGTGTTAGTCATTAGGTAAATTAATTACGTGAATTCTTTCCACAGTTTAACATGAGGTGTGTCGTTCGAGGGATTAATGTGAACTGAGAGTGACATTTCATGGTTGCGTGTTCGTATTGTGTTATAATTAACTTAAGACGTCCACCGAGCAGGTTACGTTTTCACGCCCTCTGTTTGTTTAATCGTCACCAGGATTACGCAAAAAAACTACTGAGAGGATTCCCATGAAACTGAAAGGATGGGACAAGAAAGAACTCAAGGATTTTCGACCAAGAAACTAACTTTGTCTGTCGAAACACAAAGAACTTGCTCCGGAGCGATACACAACTCTTTGCTGGTGCAGGAGAAAGAATTGCTTAAGTCAGAGGCTGCTGGTAGAATAACCGTGACCAATAAAACCGACCAAAACTTAGTTTGAGATTGTGCAACGTATCGTCTGCAGAGAAGGAGACCAACCGTCTGTGTGGTCTTCAGCTGAAGTTCAGAACAAGTTAGAAAGAACTTCAAGGACCAGGAAATGGCTTCATCCCGTGGCTTCATCCCAGCGCTGAACATTTCCCTGAAACTTTTCGGTGGGGCTGTATGTGAAAACGCAAACATCATCAGCTCCAGACCCCGGGTGAAATGTCGGAGTGAACCCATGTACAGCAGGGAAATGTTGTGGGACCCAGACCAGTTCCTGCTGCCGTCTTCTTATGTGAAAGGCAAACTCCTGAAAATGTCCAGACCCCATTTTATGGACCATTTCCGGTGTTCATGTCATTGCATCAGATGTCACCAGGATAGAAGAAAAGAAATTCCTGCTGACTTACTAGACCTGGAATCTGACCTCACCAGAGAAAGTCAGTCCCGTTAAACCTGCATGTGGCAAATATTCAGCGACGCAGGAATGTTTGTGACTAAGTTAACGAATCACATTCCTCTTGTGCACATGTAGGTGGTTAATTATGAGGCCCGTTGTGAAGGGACTCCCGTGCTCGCTGCTCCTCTCGGGTTTGCCTGGATACATGATTTGTTTGAGGAGTTCCCTCGTTGACGCACCTTGCTCCTCATTGAACGTAACTACGTGTTCCAGTGAGTCAGAAAACAATTAGTGACAACCTCAACCTTTCTTGTAGCACATAGTCAAGCCAGAAATGTCAGAATATATAAGTGAATATTCATACTGCCCTAGGAATAAACCATATTTACTTAAATATATTTACATTTTTAGCTTCATTACATAAAAAACAAACACTTCACTCCATCCAACAGCCTCCAGCTTTTTTACGAGTAAGTAAACTGCCATAAAACCCCTGATGATATGCATCGCTGTGTATGTTTAACACCTGGTTCATCGGCTGAGAGTCGAGAGTTTCTCTGACAGCACCAGACTTTGCTCGCTGGTTTTAATGCTCCCTCTGTTAAAGACGAGAGCGAGTGCATGAGGACAGAAGGACCCGTAAAGTTTTACTGGTCGACTGTTAACCTCTTATCAGACTCAGAGCTGTTCCTGTGTCAGATCCTCGCACGGTCCAAAGATCCAAGTCCAGTCGGGTCAGCAAGTCTCTGAAAGGAGAGGAAGGTTCTGGAGGTGGAATGAAGCTCAGCTGAGCTTTTTTGTTTTCGGCCAGCACACGACAGCAACCTGCTTCTATTAGCTGCAGAGGAGGTTTTAGAAAACAACAGAGAAACGTGATTGTAAATGTCCGACTGTACTTTGCTCTTAAAACCATTTTGTCCATAAAATGTGGATAGAAGACGATAGAAAGTTGAAAAGAACACATTCAAGTACAGTCGTCCATTCAATCTAATATCAATACAAGTGAGGCCACAGTATTTATCTGACACACAAGTTACTAATTCATTTTGAATTCAATATAAATGTATGAAAATCTCATAAAAGTTTGTTAAAGATTAAACGTTTGTCCAGCTGGTCACATCCAGTGTTTGAGTGTCAAAGTTAAACCTCCCAGATGTTTTTATCTAATCGTTGTTTGAGGAACTAAGAGGTTAAATTTATCAAATGTTGTTAATTACATAAAAGTTGTTAAAACAAGCTCCACGTAGCTCCAACAGTAAAACTCTGCTCACACACTGATGCATGAGAGTTAACAATAAGATAAGGTCATGAATAACTCGGACAAATCAGTTATATTGTTTTTTAAACTTTATGTGTATTGAAGACTTGAATACAGGACACCAACATATTAGTTTTTTGTAAAATTCTAAATATTTTTTACCTTCTTATTCTGTATATGTTTGCGAACATAGACACTGACAGGGATATATCTGTAAAAGATCCATAACTGCCGATATTATCAAGCAACTAATAAATCATATTCTAATAAGTAAGTGTTGACATCTATTAACTAAACCTATTGCTGTAGCTATTGATTCAATATATACGTGAGTTTTATTGCCTCTGTGTTTTTAAATGTATCTGGCCATTAATATTATTAGTTTGTGGTGTTCATGTAATTTATTGACCTTCATATTTTCTGTTGGCCTTTTTAAACTTGTTTTAATCGTTATATTGTTATTGGCTCATGAAAGAAGATAAAGTGAAGACGTTTTGATTGGGATTGAAAATCTTACTTTTTCTTTGACAAATAATAATTCTTTGGGGGTTTATTAACCTTCTGTCACCGTTTCATAGTGTTGATGTTTCCAACAGCACTTGAATGCAACACCGGTTTTTTCTATGGGAGGGAGGTGGGCGTGAACACAACGCAGTAAAAACACACGCACACAGACTCACAATCAAACAGACACACACACCTCCTCAGTGTCACTCACCTCGCAGACCCACGCAGCAGCAGCAGTTGTGTTTACGTGCAGAGCTGCAGACTCACCGGAACCTGAACGCACCAGGACTTGAACGCACCGGAACCTGAACGCACCATCTGTCGCTCCTCTCGTTGATTACCGGCTCCGGCTCTGCGTCAGCGGCGCTTCCCTGAACAACATGCCGTCCCTGCGTCACTCCTACACGGTCACGGTGCCCGAGGAGCCGGCCTCTCTCCCGCTGGACAGACCCGAGCTGCATCGGCGGAAGACTCCGTCCCTGTCCCGGTCCGCGCTGGTGTCCACGTTCATGGGTCTGATCATCAACCAGGCCAAGGTGGGTCCACCTCCTCTCATTCTCTCCATCGTTTATTGTCATTTATTATCATGAATTATCATAAATTATCATTATTATCATTATCATCATGTATTATAGTGAGATCCTCATTTTAATATCTGTTATTCACACAACTTTTTTACCTAAGAATCATATAATGGCTGCATGTCCCTCTCTGACTAAACAATTACATTTGTGTACTTGTACTTGTAAGTACACACTTGCCCATGCACTGTTATGCATGACTCACTTGTACGTGTTATATTTATTATAAATATGTCAGTGTTGTATAGTCATTATATCAGATTTTCACTAAACTGTTATTCACTATAACCATATTGTCACGATATCTATAGAACCTTTAAATCATATTAATAACATCTTGTCAAGTAGTAGCTGCCATAGTTACATGTCTGCATATAACAATTATACGCACAAGTTTTCTTATTTGTGTATATGTGTTCCATTGATTACTATAAACAGAACATATCACTATAACATATCTGTTATATGGTGGGCGTCAGCACATATCTTGAGATCCGTGAGTTTTGTGGTTTAACTGGAATAATATGGTTTTGCATTTATTGAAAGAAAAAACCCTTTAAAGCACAAATTCTGCTTCAAAATAGGAAACTATTTTTATTTCTTAACTTTGCATAATTACATAAAACTAGTAGTTGTTGTATTTTACAATGATTCACTTCCACAGACACATCTGTGACACTGCAGCAGCCAAACCAATGGACTCTATTAAATAAGGAAGCAGTGACTCAAACAGTTTGGGTTTTTGATCAGAAAATGTCTTTGTGTGGAGAAATGTCTGCAACTTGCTCAAGTCCACATCTGACCTTTAAGCTCTTATCAGCTGTTAAGTGTCGAACAAACAGGCTGACAGCGCACACACAAAAGTATTCTGTGTGTGTGTGTGGGGTGTGTGTGTGTGTGTGTGTGAGAGAGAAACTATTTGAGCGTGACTTTGGTTGCGTAACAGGACTAAGCTCTGCTGATAAGGAATGTGTGTCCTGACATGTCACCTTATCATCAGTACAGTACATATTTTTTACACATAGCGCCATCAGTGTGTGTGTGTGTGTGTGTCTGTGTGTGTCCAGGCAGGGTTGAGGTGTGAATGTGTTAGCCAGAGGTCACAGGTCGCACTTCATGTCACTCTCTTAACTGAGAGTGTATTGGTGATGTTGGTTTACACAGATAACCTGTGCTCTGCAGAATCCTCATCATTGAGGCACAATTGCGGCAAACTGTATGAATATTGATTGAATGATTGATTAATTGATTGATTGGTTGATTGATAGATTGATTGATTGGGACATTCATGATGCCCAGAGATGATCCTCTGACAAAATTTCAGTTTAAGGCTGAAAGTATCGATAACTTTCATCATTTATTAAACAGTCCTGTTATTTTCCCAATTAATCAAATCAATCGAATCATCATGAAAGTCTGATCTTCCCTCCTCTCATGAACACGTTTCATATAAACACCATCCTCACATATTCTACATTACTTCAGTTCTTTGCACATTCACTCCTGCACAAACTGCAGAGCTCTGTCACATTCTTATCCTTCCTCTTATCGTTCTGCTCTTGTGCGCTAAGCTCTTGTCTTTATCCTTCTCCTCATTCTCTCAGTACCTGCAAAAGTCAAGCACTGAGCAAATAAAAAATAATTGGCCTTATCTCTCCCCCTCAGTTTTCACCGTTGTGGTGCAACATTCCCACAAGGCAACATATCTTCAGCTTTGAGAAGCTGCAGCCAGAGGATGTGGAGTTTGTGCATTAAAAAATATAACCACTTAAATGAAAACACAAAATGATTGCAGATCCTTAACTTCATCATTCATTCTGTAATTTAATTCCCTGAGCAATACATATATAATTTCTCATACAACAGTAGATACATTAATATCCTATGATTCTCTCAGTTTAAGAGGAGTCTTTGTGTTTGAGTAAAGTTTTATTGGATCTTTTCCTTCGCTGCTACAACAGTGCAGACGTTGTTTATACTGTTTCTGTGGGAGTGGCCTCTCTGGCACCGCACGCTCAGGAGTGAGTGTTGCTTCTCTCCTCACAGTGCGTCGGCTTTAACCGAGCATGTCAAGCTGGTTCAGGACATAACGTTCTGCGGCCCAGCGCATCGCCTCCTTGATTTGTTTAGCGTGCCAAGCCCTGCTGGTCGGTGTCCACCGGAGCACAGCGGCGGATTGGCACTCGCACCATATGGTCACCTTCAAACAACAGAGCACAGGAGAAGGGGAAATAATCTCAACCCAGCCGGCTGTTATGAGCTGATAGTGCCACTGTTCTATTTTCAGCTTTAGGAACAAAGTGATAAACATCATGATGCTGTGAACCTCTTCACCGAGCGTCCTGACCAGGACAACAACAGGTTCTTCTCTCTGTCGCCTTCTGCAGATCGGAAAAACAAAACTTTTGGAAAACGTCCGTTCCCTGAAAATCGCTTGTGATTAGAACAACCTGAGATAACAGAAACTTTCGAGACAACTTGTTCAATGTGTGCTTTGACTTTTTAGTTTGGTCCATATCCCGTGTTAACGTGGAGGAGGGTTGATCAAGATGATTCGGCTTCCCTTTTGTGGCTCCATCATGTCGGCCGTCTGTATGTCCAGTAGGGATGGGGGGGGAAATCGATTCAAATCAGTTACAATTTGCAATTCTTGTGAATGACGATTTTAAATCGCAATGCTGCCTCCCAAATCGATTTAAAAAAAAAACATATTTATTGGTTTATACCGGGGGGGGGGATATATGGGGGGGGCAACATCACCCCAGAGCATGTTGACCAGCTCTTGTTTTTGCACAAGAATCTAAAAATACCCAAGCACTAGCTTTGCATCGCCTACATGCAAACAACAATAGCCTACTTTTTGTTTATTTCAAAGTTTATATTTTAAGTAAACTTATATTCATTCTATTTAATTTACCTTTTATTTATTGTTTAAAAGTAGCCTAGGTGGCATACATTTCTTAATCTGTTAGTTTGTTTGCAGTTGACAGGGGCTATACAATAATAGGGCACATTTTTATTTCTTTTCTCTATTGGCTGCCCGGCAGTCATTAAGTTAATGTTAATATTTGAAATAAAACTGTTAAAGCTCTCAGTGAATTTGACTGTGTTGTATTTGAAGGAATGATTCAACATTTTTCCATGGTCCAGTACTTAAAAAAAAAAAGAAATCCCAGGAAATCGTAATATCGAATCGCAATACCCACAGAATCGCAATACATATCGTATCGCCACCTAAGTATCGTGATAGCATCGTATCGGGAGGTCCCTGCCGATTCCCGTCCTTAATGTCCAGCCCATGGTGTGACCACCGTAACGCTGATGTCATGCATTTGATAAGATAACCACAAGTATGATTCACTGGAAAATAGAAGACAACCCTCCTCTGCCTGTTTCCCCGGGGCAACAGCAAATCAAACCATGCCATCATTCAGTGATTAACAGGACGCTGACGTCGCTGCGGCGTTAACAGTTTGCACATCTCTGCTGTTGTGCCCTCATGTGTTCCTGCGCCCTGACGCTGATACCTGCAGCTGCTCGGCCGGCAGCAGCGGAGGAGCCGATGCGTGACAGCGCTGCTCTGAGTCACCACGTTACTCAGTCACTTTGTTCCCTCAGTCAGGATGAGCTGCAGGTCAGAGGGACGGGTGTCACCTGTCAATGAGCACTCACACCGAGAGTGAACGAGGGATTACAACATATTAATGAGTTCACAGCAGTTATTCACCGGTGTGTTATTTGGTTTGTGACGTTCAGATCAATCTCTCGCTTCTTTTAAATGGTGAAAGTGAATTTTTCTAGTTGTAACAAACACTCAAATCACTTCACACACACACATTCGTACAGTGCTTCTATAATCTGGGATCTTTCTATCACACATCTTTGAGGGTTCAGATTCCTGCCCGAGGACACTCAGGCAGGCAGACTGAAGGAGCCACAGCCCGCCACCCATAATTAAAGTTATTAAACCCTTATGTAATAAAATCTCTCCTGAATCATGAGCATGTTATTTTCAGCAATATAGCAAAAGTTCAATATAACTCTGCGTCGATATGTAATTGATCTAAGTGTTAGTCTTTCTCTGCGCATAAAGACGAGTTTCAAACCTTCACTCAAAAGATCTGTCTTTAAACTTAAGATAAATAATGATAATTATCGATAAAGACTGATTTAAATTTGGCCAAATCGTTCAGCCCGATGTAGAACAGATAAACTAGACAATACTAGTTTGTTTTTGAAAGAAATAATAGTTTTGTATTATCCATCGCTCCATTACCTGTAACACTTATTCTTTGAGGGTCCTGAGGGGCCGGGAGCCAATCGGACATTGAGCGTGAGGCGATTGCCTGTCACCATAGCAACCAAGGCTATAGGACAGACCCTCTGGGGGTCGGGTGAAGGACACAGGGTCTTTTCTGACTAACTTAGAGGTACAAAGTAGAAACACAAGTTAATACACAACCAGGCTGCAGCACAAAAATGTGTAGCTGCTGGTTGACGCTTCACGTTGTGTTCTGAGAATCTCAGGCAAACTTTTCCCATCAGCCTGCATCACATGTTTGTGGGACGTCACGGTGGTGTGTGTGTGTGTGTGTGTGTGTGTGTGTGTGTGTGTGTTCATCGGTGCAGGGAAAGGTCAGAACACACTGTGGCATTTCTCATCAGAGCGTGTGGAACAGGAGCTCATGTCTCCAGCACGCTGCTGCTGCTGCTGCAACAGTGTGACCGTCATACCATGTTGTGGAATAAATGCTCCACAGTCCTGTGAGGCTGATTCACACTTCAGGAATGTAGCACGGTTTGCTGTCATACAGTCATGTGCAAGCTGCTCAGCTGGGATGTGCACGAGAACACACTGATGAGAGGGAAAACTAAATATAAGTTCCTTAGTTCTGTCAACGTGTGGATACTAGAAAGACACATCTGCACAGTGAGCTCCAGGTTTGTCGTCTGCTTTCATGTTGTCCAGATCCCGTCAGAGTTTTTCTTTATCGACCAACAACCTGTTCGTCCCTGGTGGTTTTCTCCCGTGTGTCTCATGTTATTCGACTCCTCTCGGTCGTTCCTGTTAAACTCATCATCCCCTGACATTTGCGTGAATAAACAAGAATCTCTTCTGTTTTTTTCTTTGAGCAGAACAAGAGTCCTCAAGGCCTGGTGGGACTGAGGAACCTGGGCAACACGGTGAGTTCTCTTACTCCACTTTGTAATAAACTCTGTATCTCGCTGCACTTTGACCCACTCGCGCCATCATCTGACTCCACATCTACATTTGATTAATCCTTCTCTGTGTGTTTGTGATTTTCAGTGTTTCATGAACTCAATCCTACAATGTCTGAGCAACACTCCGGAGCTGAGGGACTACTGCCTGAGGAACGTCCATCACACAGACCTCAACAACAACTGCGGGTCGAGTGCAGCTCTGATGGAAGGTAAGACGAAACTCCGAGCGAGACACGTTATCAGATCGCTACGAGGAACATGAGTCACTTCATGGCTCTGCAGTAGGTGACATTTTATTGGTTTATATGTCGTTTAGTCTCCAATTGCAGGAATTAATTGCTCTGCTGCAATAAATCATTGCTGAAGACGTGACAGCTTTGGACCCTGATCACTGAAAGACACAGAGAACAAGCGTCATCCGCCGAGTCCCAAAAGTTCCCTTAAATCCAATCAAGCTGCACCAAATTTCACAGACTCAACGATATCAGTTCCCTAAACGTGCCAGACTTTTTACATAAAGATCCTTTTATTATTTTCTGAGAAATCAATGAAACGCTCTAAACTATCTCCTGGATCTAGACTAAATTTTCATCGGATCTGCCCTACAGCATCATTTAACATGGAAATACATATTGGCAGATAAACCACCTAACTGAATTGAATCACAGAATACTTAAATCATTATCTTGTATTAAATAATAGTACATAAAAGGACTCCTACATGGCTTTTGTGTTGTAGTAAAAAACACTTGTTTTCCAATATTCGGTACAAGTCCCTGTTTTTCTTGTTCTGGAGTTTTATAATGTGGTTTAGTTTTTATATTCCCAGGCTTGAAACAGCATCAGTATGTTTGTAGTGCTGCTGTCCGTCCTCATGTGTGTCTGACCCAATCGCATTGTTTCCAGAGGATCAATTCCCTATTTTTGAAAATCCACACTTCATTCAGAATTGTAATAACCGTGTTCTCTTTCCTCCGTCTCCTGTCTCAGAGTTTGCTAAACTGACTCAAAGCCTGTGGACGTCTGTCAACAACGACGCCATCAGTCCGTCCGATTTCAGGAACCAGATCCAGAGAGTCGCTCCCAAATTTGTCGGCTGCAAGTAAGTTTCTCCCTCGTCCCGACTCTCAGCTTTGTTCTCATTTAAATCGACTTTATATACCTAATATAAGAAGTAAAATGCCTGTTGAAACATTGACGTTAACGGTTTCTCTGTCCGTCTCTCCGCAGTCAACAGGACGCTCAGGAGTTCCTGCGAATGCTTTTGGACGGACTCCATAACGAAGTGAACAGAGTGACCGTCTGCCCCAAGGTGTCGGCCCACGACCTCGACCACCTCTCGTAAGTCCCCGACACCTTCGCTGCTCAGTAGCTCTGCTGCACGTGTGAGTTCAGGATTTCTCCTAATATGTGAAAATGATCGTTGTCCACAGGGACGAGGAGAAAGGCAACAGAATGTGGAATATGTACCTGGAGCGAGAGGACAGCAAAGTAGTGGGTGAGTTTTTGTTGTAAATGTGGCTGTGAAATGATCTCAAACCACAATTGAACATTAAAGTTAATCCTCCATCTTTTGTCTCCGCCTGTAGATTTATTCGTCGGACAGTTGAAAAGTTCTCTGACTTGCTCCGTCTGTGGTTTCCGTTCCACTGTGTTCGATCCGTTCTGGGACTTATCGATACCTATTGCACAGGTCAGCACACTCACACTCTTGCACTCACTTTCCAAAGGTTTTCTACACATCAATCCTTTATAAGAAGTAGTAGCTAGTCTATTGAGTCCTGAAGTCTGCACTGTATTGACACCGATATCCTCCGTGTCTCCACAGAAGAGCTCAGGCGAAGTAAGTCTCAAAGACTGTTTGAGACTCTTTACTAAAGAAGATGTGCTGGATGGAGACGAGAGGCCGGTAAGAGGCCCCGCCCGCTCCCTGATTCTATTCTGGAGGTGACATGTGATGTTATTCAGCAGCAGCAGCATCTCACTGACTCAACCTGTGTTTGTCTAATTTTCTCTCAGACGTGCAAGAAATGCAAAACCAGAAGGAAATGCACCAAACGATTCTGCATCCAGAAGTTCCCTCAGATCCTCGTGCTTCGTATCCTTTCCCTCACGCCTTGGTGACACTTACAGCAACTTACATACCTACATACCTTCCTACCTACCTACCTACATACCAACCTTCCTACCTACATACCGAGCAATCCATCTAGTCTGTCTAGTCTGGTCAAATCTGGTTATCTTATGAGTTTGTTCATGCATCTCTCACAAGTAGGTTCCACTCAGCTTTCCAGAGCTTTCCGTACGTACGTCTGAAACGGTGGCGTTGTGTTCTTGGCTCGTTCGGATAAATAAACACACACGTACAGCTGCACAAACCTGCGGGTGGTCGTTGCATGTGTTGCTGTTTGTGTTTAAGCTCAGCCTCCGCCTTCATTCACACAGACACACAGACCTGCAGCTCTTTATTCACGTAATGTCTAAAGGATGTAATAAAGAAACGTAGCAAACACAGTCAAGTTTAAATGAGAGATTTAACTAATACTGAACTTGTCAGTGCATCATATTTGATGAGCTGACAAACAACCACACAAAGTGAAGTACAATCCAATATAAAGTACATTAAAGGTTTAACTGAATACATTTACTGTATTTGAAATGTCTAGTATGTCGAATACAATGTTGATTTGAATCAGTTTGGTTTCCTTGACCGAACGCTCCTCTCAGACCTGAAGCGTTTCTCCGACTCTAACGTCCGAGCGAGCAAACTCTCCACGTACGTCAACTTCCCTCTGAAAGAGCTGGACCTGCGGGAGTTCGCCTCTGAGAGCAGCGGTGAGTACCCGGCGTCCCGGACGAGTCCTGCACTTTTTTCCGAAGCGTCGGCTAGATTTGATGAGCTCTGACTGACTGATGTTGTGTCTGTCCCTGCAGAGCGTCCCGTGTACAACCTGTACGCAGTGTCCAACCACTCGGGAAATACTCTGGGAGGCCACTACACAGCGTACTGCAAGAACCAGGCGCTGGGGGAGTGGTACAGCTACAACGACTGCAGGTAGCAACTCCCATCCACTCTCACATCATCATATCACTTTATAAACCTGATAGAAAGCTGTGTGATCTTATAAACATTAAAATTCTCCAAGAACACAAAGCCATGTGTGTTTCCAGTGTTTTAACGACCCGTGTGTTGTGTTCTCTGCAGGGTGAGCCCCATGTCCTCCAGTCAGGTCCGCAGCAGCAACGCCTACGTGCTCTTCTACGAGCTGACCACATCCCCACACGCCAAATATCAGACATGTCGGCTCTAGACGCCGAGGAGGAGGAGGTGGAGAAGGAGGAGGAAGAGGAAGAGGAAGAGGAAGAGGAAGGAGCTGCACCAACGACTGAGCCTGTGAATGCAGACTCTGCCTGTGTGGAGAGAGCTCCTCCTAGTGGAGAAAGAACTGCCATTACAAGGTTGCTGTGGAGGAAGAAAAAAGAACCTTGAACCTCATGAAGGTGGATGTGAATGCGTCGCCACCACGGTGGAGGAAGAAAATGACGTTTTGCTTCATTCTAGTTTATTTTCATTTAAAAAATAACATTTCCAGCTCTTCATGGACCCTTTTGCCAAGTGTGTGGATTTGTTTTGCCACTTTGAATATGGACACATGGACTTGAAAGATATCCCACACACTGACTCCAATATATTATGTATTCTTATTTAATATGATGCCAGTGATATGACAGCGGACGCTGGTTTTCTGCTGGGAACAGTGGAAACCCACGGATGCACAGGGGAGGTTTCATGTCACAGCACATTTTTATTTTTGTACAGTATTTATGGGCAGCGAGGTGAATGTATCTCAACTGCGGGAAAGCCTGGTATACCAAAGCAGCTGTATAAATATGCATCGGCACTACTTCCCCCCCCAGGAAGTAAAGTAAAGCTGACTTTACATCGAAAACTCAACTGAGGCTGAATCATCCGCTCATTTTTATCATATCGTTATTTATTCAGGCAACAGAATGGAAGCTGGGAAGGAATGTTAAACCAACAATACAAGCTTTATACTGTGTGTTTAACCAGATGCTCTTCATTCAGCTCATCCTCTCCGACAGATATCTTTGCTAAACTACATCGAGAAGCAATTACAAATTCCTCTGGCCACTCGGGGGCTCGTGGGATGAGATGAAAACACAACGTTGGACTCATTATATCTTTCAAGTTACTGTTGTAGACATTTGAGCGAATATTTGCACTTTCCAGGAGACAAAAAAACAACTTTAACATACGTTGAATGTCGTATTTCTATTGTCATGATGGTTTTATTACCTGTGTTCTTTTGTCTTTGAGCTCCCGAGGAAAAACATGTTGGAAAATATTAAATATCCCAGTATTTATTCACTAACCTTTGTGTGTCTGCTGTTTGCTGCGGTGCAGGTAGGGTTCAGTGGGTTTAAAAAGAAACTTTCCTTTGTTATTAGGTTCAATCGATTCCTGTTACCGAAGTGCAGTGACAAATCTGTGAAGCTGAGGAGGAACTGCAGCGTCGGCGATAATTCTCTATGAATCAATTATTACGAGTGACTCTTTGCACATAACATTCAGTCATTTCATCCGTTATCCTTTATATAAAAACATTGATCGGTGATATAATGTCCAGGCTTTTTGTCAGGTTGGATTTGTGCCAGTAGTGCGACCTCTGACACACATGCGGCAAGGCCATGTGACAGAGGGTGCTAGTCCCCATCTGCACCACTAGAGGACGCTGTGTGTTCTTTTGCACTGAAGAAACACTTCACCCACACAGAATAAATTGTCAGATCATTGTTGGACATGAGGAATAAGAAGGACCTGGTTTATCAGGTGAAAATCACACAGTAACTGGTTAATATCTGATATTCAACAACATCCATGTATATTATAAAACCACTGAAGGTTCGACTGTGGACGTCATGTTTCCTCTCTTCGTTAACTCTTGTCCTTGAGCTTTTTAATGCCTGAGGAAAGAGAAATGAGTGTGTGTGTGTTTGTGTGTGTGTGTGTATCTGTGTGTGTTCGCGCCTCAGACAGATGTTCTGCTGGTAACAAGGCCGATATGAGAACAGATCACGTTATCAGCAGCAGAGTCTGAGTGTTGCTGCAGCTGTAACACAAACTGAGCCTCTCACACAGTCGGTGTTGAGTCTGGAACTAAAGGGTTGTGAGTGTCGGGAGTTTCATGGACACACAGAAGAAAATTGACCTTCAGCGAGTGTAGAAATGTGCAAGCGGAGCCGGTGTTGCTATCGAAGGCTCATTCTGAGATACTGACATCACAACGACACACAATGATCTCAACACAAAATGTAATACATTCAATTTTCCCTTCTACACACTGCACCTTGGACCCATTAACGTTTAATGGTTCAGGTCACTTAGTTATCAAAGTGAGAATTAGGATAAAGCATTAAAACAGCCGTTATACTCCGATTCTACTTCAAATTTACAATACTTAAATTTAATATACGTTCTGTGTCTTTTGCATATAGTTTTTCTTTTGTCCTTAAGTTGCTTAGTTAGATTCTCTTTTCACTTATTATGTAAAACTGTTGATAGAGGTTGAACCGTGTTTACTTTTTTGATTGTACTTTTTTGATTCTTGATTCTTGAAATCTTGAATAGATACATAAATATAAATATTTAGGTATCATAGATATATAGGGGTTCATTTATCATATCATGGTTGTGTGGACACAAGTTGAACACAAGTACAAACACACACATACTCTGAGTTCTGGGGGGGTCACACGTTAGAGCCTGTGCAAAAATATTGGATTATATAAGACTAATTTAATTGAAATATTTCATTCTCATCTTTGCAAACATGCTCCGATGGGCGGTCCCTTCCCCCAGCATGTGCACACACCCCCCCGCCGGCCCCCCTCCTCACCATATGGGCCAATCACACAGCTCGGGGTATTAACAGTGATTTGGGGGCAGCGATGCTTTCAGTGTTCTTAACGAGCACTCGCCATGTTGACACTTCCACAGCTAATGACCGAACCATAAAACCTGTGGCCGCCTGCCGGGGGATGGGGGGGGGGGCAAAGTCCACTCTGGAAACCTGCTCCTGAGTTTGACCTGTTCATCAACTCACTGTATCTTTATCTTCAGCTGCTGTAACAATGATCAATTATGATTTCGTTGGAAATGATTTATTTGGGAAGAATCACATTTTCTGTCAAATATTTTTTTATCTTAACAATTAATAATACACATTTTTGATTAACAGTGGATTATTAACAGGTAAAGATTTATCTGACAATGAGTTACCTGCATTTACCCAAACAACTGTAGCACTAACATTAAGGGTTTTGACCCCTAAAAAGAAAATAGCCAAAATATATTTTACTTAACCGCAGCTGGTTTATATCTGCTGTCATAACCCATTCTCAATAGTTATATATAAGTACACTATGCATATGTAAGATTAACTCATCATCCGATATAGCTGTTCAATGTTTTCTGACTCAAATGCTAATTGAAACAACATGTGCCTGTGTATGTTTATCTTCTTTGCTTGTGACCATGAAAGGAATCTGTTTGGTTCTTTGCAATACTGCATAATTTACGACAGCATCAGTACAAAGAAGTTTAAAAAGAGTAAAGTCATAAATGTCCCAGTCTTGTGGTTTAGGTCTTAATTCCAAAGGATAAAAGAAAGTTCAAGTTTAAAAATTTTTATTGTGGCCTAATAGTTTCACATTTTGAACAATAAGCTTACTGGCCTTATCACTGACGGTTATATAAGAAGATTAGTACCAGTGTGAAATCTGTCCATAAAATATGAAGCTCAAGTCAGCAGCCGATTAACTGAGCTTAGCTGTTTGTCCACAATCTGCCACCCAGTTTGTCTAAAGCTCACTTGTTAATATGACAACTTTATATATTGTTTAATCCATACAGGGTAAAAATTACACTTTTCAACAATCGTATTAAACTTGGTGTCACAGAATGTTCGAGTAAGACTGATTCTCTTTTAATGCTTCAGTTTCTAGCGCCAAGCCGACGTGACGTGGACCAAAGAGTCCAAAACAACAAGGAAGTATCGATGTATTTAACTTTGATTCTTTCTGAATTTAGACTTTATAACTTACGTTATCAGGTAGAGGAGGTAACAAAATAAAGTAGCACTAAAATGAATTCACATTTTGACCACTTGGGCTGCTGCCTTATTATTATTTGCCTTATTAACTATTAAGTCAAGACAAGTCGATTATGTTTGAAGCCCAATTCACTGACGATGTGGTTGAAAACTCCATATTTAATTCTATAATTTCCAAAGACAATAAATAACGTGTCGTGTTCGGTCTTTGTCAAAGTGAAACCGAGTAGAAACCATCTTTGTCATGAAAGTCACGTACACACCGAAACCTCAATATCCTCATAAAATGAGCAAACAAGGCAGGTTTGCCGGGATGTACTTACACAATCAACATGTGGACTTTGCTCCGATATTTTCAGCTATCGTCACATTTACCAGATATAATAAAAAAAATCACAAACGCCACTTTAAAGTAAGGGAAAAGTGTCATTTATTAAAGATATATAGTGATTTCACAGTTTTTGCTCCATATATAAATATAGACTTTCAATTCAGAATCCAAGCGGTAATTTATTTTTTCCCCTCTGCACCTGCTCCAAATATAAAAAAATACATATTAGGAAAACTGTATCATTATTGTTAATATTTACAGATTTAAAAATTAAAAAAAATAAAAAACCTTAGCAGTATCTTTTAAATTAAAAAAAAGTGACTTGTACAATTTTTTAAATTAACTTCTATGTACCAAAACAGGTTTTGATCAACTATGGGATGTTTCCCGATCTACACATGTCTTCCTCCCGGCCCATTAAATTATCCTAAGTCTAGGACAACAAATGTATATTCTCTCATTGGGCCTTTCAGACATTTGGGCCTTTTTCTTTATCCATTTAATATGGTCACTAATTAATCAGTTTAGGAAGGTTATTGTTTACTATGCTTTACAATTTAAACTGCTGTTTGGCTAGAGCTGTCCTCAGATCTTCCCGGTGAACTTCAACAAACCAAAGATCCCACCACCTGTAAGAAAAAAGATAGACAGATGCTTTTCAGTGTTTGTTCCCGACCTGTTCACACATTACATTCTAGTTTTTTGCCACATTTTTACTTTGTTTATCTTGTATTGCTAGTTTGGGTGTGTTTGCTCGCTGCTCATCAGTCGAACTTCCTCTGGTTCAGATTTACGGCTGATTCACACTAAAGTTTATTTAATTTCATTCATAGGAAATTATTAAACAAACAAATAACAGATTGAAGCAAAGCTCGATATTAAAACTCTCCTGATAGGTCGTGATTAAGAAGTACTAGATGAAAGGTTGCACTTCGTCAAAATGCTCAAATACCAAGTCTGAGTAACAAAGCCAAATTTATGTGGCAGACAATGTTAAAATGATGGATGTTGAGTTATGTGATAATAAGATGACAAAGAAGGTAAGTTGCGTATCATCTTATCATTTTTACTTGTCTCAAAATCATGAGGTCGTGAGTTTGACTCATCTGGACTTTAAAACAGCCCAGTTGGGAGTATTTTGCTTCTACCAATCCAAAACTTTTCATCGGTTTTGTTTTCTTAGTGAGAACCGGCCTCGTGCACTGTACTCACCAACTGCAGCCACTCCAGCGATGGAGCCAATGGTGATGCCAGCTATGGCGCCATCGGAAAGCCCAGGGGGAACCTCTTCCTGGGGCTCAGGTGTGATGGGCTCTGTCACAGGGGGCTCAGGGGTCACAGGGGTCACAGGGGTGCCGGGGACTGTCACAGGGGTACCGGGGACTGTCACAGGGGTAGTGAGTCCTGGCTCAGGGGTAGTGAGTCCTGGCTCAGGGGTAGTGAGTCCTGGCTCAGGGGTACCGGGGACTGTCGCAGGGGTAGTGAGTCCTGTCGCAGGGGTAGTGAGTCCTGGCACAGGGGTAGTTAAGGTTGTCAAAGTGGTTTCTGGTGCTTTCGTTTGTGTGGTTGTTGCTGGGATGGTTGTACGAGTGGGAGGGTCAGGTGTAGTTGTGGCGTCCTGCCCTCGACACAAAGCCACTGTGACAGAAAGAGCCAAAAGAAAGAAAAGAGTTGAAAAAGAGTCATTGAAATCTAGCATTTTTAATTTCAACAGTATTTGCGGCAAAATGTTGAAGACACGTCCACGGGATGACGTTATTTAATTATAGCGGTGCAGGACATGTTTTACAATGAGGATATGTCGACGGTAATAAACGTAATCTTTGACTCACCAGCACCAGTTTAGTGAGACGATAACTGTGTCTAACCCTTTTAACAAACACTTTCAACATTTATGACTGCAGCTATCAACCTTCCACCATCAACCATCAACCATAAGGAAATGCAGCTCCTTTATTTTCAGAGGCTCCCTTCAGATCGTTGTGAAGCAATACATTTTTTTCCTGTTATTTATTAGATTCCTCCACAATAAATGAATGTGCCAACACCATGACATGAATAATCACCGGGCCATCGAGGTGAGCTGGGTGTTGCACGGGTAAAGGTTGAGCTTGGGTTTGGTACAAGCCAATAAAAAACAGTACAGTTTCGACTTCTGAGAGAAAATAAGGCTCACTGTTCCACGCCTTAATGTCCATTACGTCATCTCAGTTTATTGCATAGAAAAGAGCGAGATTAGAAGGAAACATAACCTTATTTGCTGATATAGTTTTTTACACTTTTTTGTACTTATGGATCAGAGGTCTCACACCGAACCATTGTTGTCTAAACCCACTGGTATAGTTTCAGATGGTTCCCAGTGGGGGGTAATAAATTCTGGTTTGACTTTTTCTCATGGTACAATTTATTAAATGGTTATAACTTTTAATACTGGCTTAATAGATGGTAAATAAATAGTTACGTAAAGCTTCGTAAATCATTCATAAGCAATATGAAGAGCAGGGTTTGTGTTGCCAGGTTGAGATAACGGGTTCAACTACGTTCTTGTAATCTAGACTAACATAAGCTTAGCATCTTTAATCAAAACAATCCTTAATAAACAACTAAACCTTCTAACGCCTGTTATAGAAAAGTGAGAAACATTGATTAATGGAAGGCAAACATTTATTACTGCATCCTTATCCAGCAGAAAACACAGAAGCGTGGGATTTCAACCAACCTTGCAATAAATATGTTCTCTATATGACTTGGTTGTATAAGGCTATGATAAATTGTTTATTACCAAAGGATAAATAACAGCATCAAGTACAGCAACTCTTTATTTAGGGAACCTTATTTGATAGCGGTACCAACAATTTCTTTAAAAGGTCTGTATGGATCATTTTTTTTTACCTGCGCCAAGAAGGAAGAGAGTCACGATGACGGGATTCAGCTGCATTGTCCCAGATCGATGTGTCAAGCGTCACAAAAAGTGGTTCTTGAAGTCAGGAGCTGTTTTCCGAAACACAGACGCACAAACACAGAGACACAGTTCATATCTGTGCAAACACACGCATCATATTTCACTCTTTCCTTTCGGCAACATTCAAGCTTATCCAACTTTCCTCCGTCGCAAACTGGAGAAGTATTATCACCACAGCAATTATTTCCCCCACCCCTGCATTGTCAAGTGTGAAAAGACAAACTTATTCGCGAATAAAATCCACCTGAACTCATTTAGTCCCCCCCCCCCCTTCAGGAACAAATTGCAACCCAGATCTATCATTTATGTAAATCATGCAGAACATATCAGAGTTTAGTCGATTCTCATCCGCATACTTAATTCAGTTAACATCTGTATATATTTCTCAAATATAATGTATATGTGAACATCAGAGAGACAAAATATTTCTGCCTGATGATTTTCCCCGGAAAGGAGTTTGAGATTAAAGGAAAGTAACACAAAGATACTTGGATTCTCAGATAAATTAAAATAGCTTTTGTGTGCAGTCCCAGACTTTGCGTGTTCAGATCTAAGAGGAAAGGTGCGACTCACCTGAGAGGTTGTCAGTGATTCTTCTGTCAAGAGACGAGGATATCTCCAAACACTCGCTTTTATTACCGTTTTTTATCACACCAGTCCATCATCTGCAGCCCTCCCACCAGTGGGTGGCTGTTTGCGCAGGGATACAGGGAAGACAAAGCACATAGTGATGTGATAGGTTTATTAATCCTAACCATGGGGACATATTTGTTTTTTTATGGCACGCTCGCTGCATTCGGCCGACTTTGGACTTTTTCTGAATAAAAAGCGAGTTGAGAGTGTGAGAGGTCAAGGCTGCAGCGGCGTAATGAACATCCTTTTTTTTTGGCATAAAACGGATTAGACCATTCCACTTTTTAAACTTAAACAGGTCTTTGTCAGGATATCAATACCTAGTGGAAATGTAGTTTTTGCAAACCTCGACAAACCAGGCTCTCCTCGAAGGAAGTTACTGTGTTGGTGTATCTATCTATCTATCTATCTATCTATCTATCTATCTGTCTGTCTGTCTGTCTGTCTGTCTGTCTGTCTGTCTGTCTGTCTGTCTGTCTGTCTGTCTGTCTGTCTGTCTGTCTGTCTGTCTGTCTGTCTGTCTGTCTGTCTGTCTGTCTGTCTGTCTGTCTGTCTGTCTGTCTGTCTGTCTGTCTGTCTGTCTGTCTGTCTGTCTGTCTGTCTGTCTGTCTGTCTGTCTGTCTGTCTGTCTGTCTGTCTGTCTGTCTGTCTGTCTGTCTGTCTGTCTGTCTGTCTGTCTGTCTGTCTGTCTGTCTGTCTGTCTGTCTGTCTGTCTGTCTGTCTATCTATCTATCTATCTATTTACTATCAATCTATCTGTCTATCTATCTATATATCTATCTGTCTATCTGTCTATCTATCTATCTATCTATCTATCTATCTATCTATCTATCTATCTATCTATCTATCTATCTATCTATCTATCTATCTATCTATCTATCTATCTATCTATCTATCTATCTATCTATCTATCTATCTATCTATCTATCTATCTATCTATCTATCTATCTATCTATCTATCTATCTATCTATCTATCTATCTATCTATCTATCTATCTACCTACCTACCTACCTACCTACCTACCTACCTACCTACCTACCTACCTACCTACCTACCTACCTATCTATCTATCTATCTATCTATCTATCTATCTATCTATCTACCTACCTACCTACCTACCTACCTACCTACCTACCTACCTATCTATCTATCTATCTATCTATCTATCTATCTATCTATCTATCTATCTATCTATCTATCTATCTATCTATCTATCTACCTACCTACCTACCTACCTACCTACCTACCTACCTACCTACCTACCTACCTACCTATCTATCTATCTATCTATCTACCTACCTACCTACCTACCTACCTACCTACCTACCTACCTATCTATCTATTTATCTATCTATCTATCTATCTATCTATCTATCTATCTATCTATCTATCTATCTATCTATCTATCTATCTATCTATCTATCTATCTATCTATCTATCTATCTATCTAAGCTATCTTGAGTTACAGGACTTCCTGAGTGAATTGCTCTTCTTCCTTTTGTCAGGACCATTAGTTATAATATAATATATAATATAGTGTAAGAAGATATACTAGTAAAGACTGAGAAATAAAGTAGCTGTCTGAATGGTCCTCACTTCGCTCTGCTTGGCGGGCTGTCCATCAGTCCGAAGCTGAAAACACACGGTGGCCTCAGCACAGGAGCATTTTATTCACACTGTGGACGAGTCTCAGCTGTTTTTTCCCAGGGATCAACCTGCCAGAAAAAAATGATTTCCTGCAGCCTAAACCGTGTTGTCTCTGCTGACGGCCGATACAAAAGAGAAACCGTTGACATTCATGTGTAAATGTGTTTGTCTCTTGGAACAGAGCTTCCAAGCTTCCACTATTCTCCGCTATACGAGAAATAATAAATGAATAGAAATAACAATACCATCTGAAAATTGACGAATGTCGATATTTTTCACTTTGGTTTGTGTAGATAAAACCAGAAAGTAAATGAAGTCCCACACTAAGTTGGTTATTTGGGAACATTATTCTTGTGGCAGCTGATGCAGGCTGGAGCTGCTTCCCTCGTCTTGTGGGTCAAATTTATCAGACACAACTTCCTATGGACACAAAAACGTGTTTAAACGATATATTCAGATGTTCAGTTGTACTCAGTGAAGACTTGTCGTTAGATGCTGGTGTTTCAAATCAGTGGAGTTCCCTTAAAAGCACCTTCTTGTAGGAATTCAACATTTCTGACCTTAGTGCTACTTCACCTGAGAGCGCCCGACAGGAACATGAACAGTAAGAGGGCTACAGTTTCATTTCTCTGACATTAGTGAAGGGGTTTTACAACAAGGCAGGATTTGCTCAACTCAGTTACAACAACTGATATCTTTACTTTATAATACTTGTGACATCTTTGGGTTTTTTTGGTGGCGTACCATTTCCTTGTTTTTATGGTACTGCACTTTGGTCTAGAGGAGAGACTCCACCGAAGCATCCTTGCAAAATCGAGCGGGAGTCTGTAGCTCAGGAGGCACTGTTTCCTGTATGGCACCTTCGAAACTTATGATAGTCTTGAGAGCATGTCACTGGAAATAGAAACTTAACAAAGGCTAGTAAATGTAATAAAACCATTTTCACATAGAAATAAAAGGCACATTTAACAGTCATATAAATCTTAGTTACATCTTATCTGAAGCGACTGATACGCTACCTGAATTCTCTGGTTATCTCGGAGAGGTGAAATTTTGAAATGCACCTGTGCTTTTAAAGTACAGTAGTTACTGTTATCTATGAGTCATGGACAATTCGAATTCGACTTTAATACTGATTTAACTTAGTCAGTGATTAACACTGAACAGTTTAAACAGAGTATATTGGAAAGGTTTTTCATTATTTAAGTTTCCTTCAGGGAATGTACTTGCGTCATATAAGAGAACGACAATAGTCTTCCAGTAACAAGAATTATTTTAAGACCTGAAGAGAAAATTGCATTGATTTACCATCAAATATATGACATCTTGTAGTCTGAGAACCCATAAGAATTAGACCTGAAACCGATTAAATGGGATTAATCAATAATAATAAACAATTTTTTATAACCAATTAAAAATGCCAAATATTCGTTCATTCCAGTTGGTTTATTTTATTTTGTGAGAGTGAATTGAAGAGATGACTTTAATTTTATTTAAAGTGGACTTTGACTTTTTAGTTTGGTCCATGTCTCATCTACCGACGTGGGGGGGCCTTTTTGACCTGTACTGCAGACAGCCACCAGGAGGCGATCCAAATAAGCTGTCATGTCCTGCATATACAATTTATGTTGAGACAAAACAAGTGATGGCCATTTCCACAATGTTCTGACATTTTTAAGACAAAAGAGAACCATTATTAACTAAGGAAATAATAACAGGATTAATCAGTTATGAAAGTTGGGGGGAAAAGAGGACAAAACAAATAGAAGCTCTCGAACATGTGAGTTAAATAGACTTTGTAAAGTAATAAGACAGAACTTCAAGGCAGAAATATGTGTCTGGCACCTTTTTCTGGTCCATCGAAATTGATTGTGAGTCTATAAAACATACTTTCAGTCTTCAATGAACTTACAGTGCGCATCATCATCCATTCATCGAAATACCATAACCTAATTGTTGCACTGTTAACCCAAGTGTATCATCTTAAAATACTAAACTAATGTTTAGAAAATCCATAGCGTTGAGAGCAGTTTGCTGTGTGTTGGTGTAACTTAGACGTCTTGTCACATGAAGCCAGGCGGCCATCAGACACTCCTCATCAAGACCAGTGCAGCCGGGTCAATTGAGTTTAAAAGGAACGCTTACTTGACCGCTGATAGCCAGATCCGATGGCTGATAGTCTCAGTTTAGATAAGACGAACCACAGATAGGCCCATTGAGACAGTGTGGGTTCAACAGTGTTCATGTTTCACCATTCAGCCCCTTATAACACATGTACTGTTGTTTCAGACTTAATTCTGTCTAAAAGTGTATCAAAATGGTGATACTAGAAGTACAAGTACCTCAAATGTTAGTACTTGATTGACTGTACTTTCTATCATTGTAGCATTATTTTCACTTTGCTTGTTTTATTTTTATTTATTTATTGCTTTATATGCTTTACTTAATCTGAAAAGTGTCCTTTGGTACCCTGAAAGTTTCAATATAAAGTTATTATATGTTATCATTATAATATCATTATTGTCGTTGTTATTGTTTTTTTATTATCATCATTATTATTTTGTATCATAATGCCACTATCCTTATTTGTATTATTATAACAATCATTCATACTATTACAATTGATTCATTATTAACATATAAAATAAAATAAAACTCAGAATAAAAGACAAAAACTATTGATTTAAATTTAGAATATAATACAAACAATATATTTAGATTAAAATTACAAGACAAACTCATAATTTTAACTAAGAATCAAAGACAAACGAATTATTTTAACTAAGAATCAAAGACAAATGTATCATTTAAATTAATAATCAAAGACAAAATAATAATTTTAACTAAGAATGAAAGACAAACTTATAATTTTAACTAAGAATCAAAAACAAGCCAATCATTTTAACTAAGAATCAAAGACAAACTAATCATTTTAACTAAGAATCAAAGACAAACTAAATATGTTAATTAAGAATCAGAAAAACTAAATATTTTAATTTAGAAACAAAGACAAACACATCATTTTAACTAAGAATAAAATACAATCTAATTATTTCAACTTGTTCATGATCCAAATGACCTCGGTAAAGTTTGACCTTCAAAATAAGAGCATCGAACCCCTTTTACTCCCCACCCCCCTTGTAAAACTCAACTAGTTCCGGCGCAGGGTCAGGACTTTTACTGCGACAGTGACCACCGGATATTACGTGAGTCCCCTCACCGCAAGCTCGACAGTGCGGTGTGTGTGTGCGTGAGTGCATGAACGAGTGTGTGCCGCCCGGTGTGGATGTCCCTCTGTTCCCCGGTGAAGACGCACCGAGCCCCGGCCTTGTGAGCATGCCCCAGCCCGGCGTGTGACCCGCCGGACGTCGCGGAGCGGCCGCAGGGAGCCAGTCCAGATCCCCGGGGCCGCGTTGGGAGCTCCGAGCACCGGCAGGATGTTGCAGGTTCTGGCGTGTGGCGCCGTGGTGTTCCCCGGGCTGTTCCTCGCCTTCAGGCGGCTGCTGCCCTGCGTGTTCCGCCGCTGGAGCGAGGCCGACGTGGTGCTGGTCAGCGAGAGGTAAACCCGCCTAGCCCGCCTCCATTCCCCGGTGTCTTCTCTCTCTCTCTCCGCGGTAGCTCCGTTATAGCATCGCGGGCTTTAAGCTAGTAACGGTGCCGCTAGCTTGCACCGGCTGCCGTGCTCGTTTAGCCGCAGTGCCGCGGGTTCCGATCCGCCTCTTCGGGCCTTGTACGACCCCGGATCCAGGGTCGATTCCCGGGGATTTTCCCATTCAATCCGCGTTATTTAAATTTCTATAAGGATGATTTGCAAATATGTGTCCCTGAGATTCTGTATGAATACAGGCATGATATAACGGGACGGGAAGGAGGGAGGGGGGGTTGGGGGTGATTAATACCAACGCAGGCACAGTATTACTAGTGTGGATGTGAGTAATAATGTATTTAGTACTCGCATTGCAAATACTGCAACCTTGCATGTATTTGAGAAACTAGAACCCTGCATCCAGCAGATACTCCACTGTATACATTCACATAAACATTCCAGTAAGAGATCAACAGACTTTGGCTTTATTATCAGTGAAAAATACAGTATTATTAGTGTGGATGCGAGTAATAATGTATTTAGTACTCTCATTGCAAATACTGCAACCTTGCATGTAATTGAGAAACTAGAACCCTGCATCCAGCAGATACTCCACTGTATACATTCACATACACATTCCAGTAAAAGATCAACAGACTTTGGCTTTATTATCAGTGAAAAACACAGTATTATTAGTGTGGATGCAAGTAATAATGTATTTAGTACTCGCATTGCAAATACTGCAACCTTGCATGTATTTGAGAAACTAGAACCCTGCATCCAGCAGATACTCGTCACTGCTCCACATACACATTCCAGTTTGAGATTAACCAACTTTGGCTTTATTATCAGTGAAAAACACAGTGTTATTAGTATTAATGTGAGTAATAATGTATTTAGTACTCTCATTGCAAATACTGCAACCTTGCATGTATTTGAGAAACTAGAACCCTGCATCCAGCAGATACTCGTCACTGCTCCACATACACATTCAAGTTTAAGATCAACCAACTTTGGGTTTATTATCAGTGAAAAACACAGTATTACTAGTGTAGATGTGAGTAATAATGTATTTAGTACTCGCATAGGTACGTTGCAAATACTGCAATTGCAACCTTGCATGTAATAGAGAAACTAGAACCCTGCATCCAGCAGATACTCGTCACTGCTCCACATTCACATTCCAGTTAGAGATCAACCAACTTTGGGTTTATTATCAGTGAAAAACACAGTATTATACGTGTGGATGTGAGTAATAACATATTAAGTACTCTCATTGGTATGTTGCAAATACTGCAACCTTGCATGTAATTGAGAAACTAGAACCCTTCATCCAGCAGATACTCGTCACTGCTCCACATACATAGACACATTAGAGATCAACCAACTTTGATGGGTTTATTATTATAAATAACAATAAAAAACGAACCAGTGTTTTTATTTCCCCTACTTGATGTTTTATTACTTTAAATGTGTGTTATATATATTTGTGTCCTTTTGATTGATCAGTGTTGTTTTCCCCCTTCACAAGGATGATTTGCAGATATGTGTCCCTGTGATACTGGGAGAATGCACTCATGATAACAGTGATTGAACAATACTACAGCAAATACAGTTTATCAGTATTCTTGTGAGTGGAATTGATTTGGTGGTACCTTGCTGATACTGCAATTACTGAAAGACTAAAACTAAACCCTGCGTCCCTCAGAGAACTCGTCTCCACCACATAGATCAAGACATTTTAGTTGGAGGCGAACAAACTTTTGCTTTATTATCAGTGAACAACCTCAGTATATATAAAAATAAAACAGTATTTCTATTTCCTCTACTTGGAAGTATAAGATATTTGTGTGCTTTTGATTTATCAGTGTTTCCCCTTTTTATAAGAATGACTTGCAATTATCCCTGTGATAATATAGGACAGCATTCATAATAATGTGTCCTGAAAAATATCTTAGCATAAATGCATAGTGAGTCCTGGTAAACATGGTACAAGAAATACAGTTTTATTAGTTTCCATGGGAATGAAGTTGATCTAGTATTTGCAAATACTTAAATTACAACCATGCGTCCACCAGGGGACTCGTCACTGCTCCACACAGGTAGAGACATATTAATCGGAGGTGAACAAACTTAGAGTTTGTTATAGATCAGTGAGCAAACTCAGTATAAGTATAAATAAACAAATACCAGTCTTTTTATTTCATCTACTTGATATTTATATATTTGTTTTCTTTTGATTTATCTGTGTTTTTCCTTTTACAAGGATGATTTGCGTGTATGTGTCCCTGTGATAACACAGGAATGCATTCATGATAACATGGACTGAAAAATACCAAAGCACAAAGCACAGCGAGTCGTGGAAAACATGGAACAAGAAGAACAGTTTTCATAACGTCCGTGTGAGTGAAATTCATCCGCTCTTTGCACGGAACAACGTGTGTGAGAATACTCTACTGCCCTTCTACTTGTCATGGTTCATGGTTCATGGTTCATGGTTCATATCCTCCCGAGACCAAATGCGACACCTTGCATCCACCGGGGGACACGTCACTGCTCCACATCCCAAGTGACATTTCAGTTGCACAAGAACCAACTTCAGATTTGAGTCAAACAAACAACAGTTAATCTGTGTAAATCAAATACAAACAAACACTCGATTCACGTGCGTCTTCTCTTTGTAGCTGTGTATCTCCAGGGTATCGGGCTGCAAAGTGGAAGAAATGAATATAGTGTGTCTTTGTGAGTCAGTGTGGCCGGCTCACTTGTGCACAGCTCAGTTCAATGCTCATTTGTACGCTGTCGCTCTCGCTAATCCGCCTCTGAGCTCTGGTCAGAGCCGACTGCTGAGTTAGCTATGCACTGGGAAACACAGAGGCCGACCCCTGGATAACGCTCCTACTAATTTACGAATGCTCATCAGATGGAGAATGTTGTTCTTACAAGCGTCTCTGCCTCGGGGGGGATGTCATGCTGCTTGCTCCCCAACACTAAACCAGTCTCTGATATCTACTGTGGTCTCTGCATTTTGTGGAAGCAGCCTCAGTAGGTTTGTGTTACGACGATTTTTAAATTAACAATTATCAGTAATAAAATAATTCATCTGTCTTCCACTGCCTTGCACAAAGACCATCTTGTTAACTATGTCAAAAACTGACTATTTGGTCAAAATCAACAAATAAAACCACAATATAACCTACTTCCTCAAGTTTACTAAAGGTGAAGAAGCTTGGTTTGATATTGGTACGGCCATCTTGCATTTTGGCTTCTTTCGAGTTGCTTGAGAATGCGTAGCAGTGATTATGGCGTGGAGCTGCAGGTTAAAGGTCAATCCAACACACATGCTTGACCGATTCCAAGTCAATCTTAGCTGTCAATCATGACGTCTCAGATAAATGACAGATAAATGAAGTTTTCTATCATGGGCCTTAAAGGAAAACTGTTGAAAACCTAAAGATATTCATGTTTTTAAGATTTGACTTTTCTCTTTTTAAAATCGTTTCAATAAATAAAAAACAATGGTGGATTGTTGCCCTGATTGTTTTATACCTTATCCTAAGTTGTACTCTCATGATCACTGTTTGTTAAAACACACACGATTCATTTGTTCTACCCCGTTATAATTGCGCCGACTAACAATGTCAGGGACGGGTCACATGACTGCGTTAACATGTGATGTTTAGCACTTGTGCTGAAACATACAGTGCGTGTTTCACAATGATCCTTGATAACGACAGTTCATCACCAATCTAACGCTATTATCATATAGTATCAGAAGAACCCTTGACCTACTTGACTCGACAAGGGGTCGTAATGCTCCACATCACCAGCTGTAGAGGCTGAAGGCCACAGTCACTGTTTGCCTTTTCTTTTTTTCACACAGCAGTGGAGTTCTTAGTGCATTTTCTGAATCTGCAGCCTGTAATGTACAGTTTACTCATTCAATGAGGCTTACATGACCAGCTGCCAAATACTTAACGTTATAGATCTAATATAATTATACAAGAACACAGTAAAATAACCATTAATGCATGTCATCAGTTTTGCCTGTCTCGTGCGTGAAAGATCTACTTGATAATATGTCCAATACAAGAGGGCCAACATTAAAGCCTTAGAAATAACTAGACTTCCATCCACATCTCTCACCTATACTATTTATCCTATAGAAAGCAAGTTACATAACGCTGTATTGTTGTTCTGTCAGTTATATAAGAACAGTGTGAAGGACGGATGCTTCACTAGATGTGACAGCAAATGTCAAGTACATTCCTTGGGTCCTGGAACTAGACATGTAAAGATAATAGAGACAATGAAGGAGATTGAAAAGAAGAAAATGTATTTATATATTTTGAAGGTTGTTTGCCTCATGATGACCATGTAATATTTATTAGTCAATTTCATTATTTGTCGATTTCTGTTAGGAAATGGAGAAAAAGATGGAAACAGCAGCTCAATGCTTCCCAAAGTGTTTTGTTTTATTAGATATTAATATTAAGATATATTAAATTAATTTAGATACATGTCCCATTTGCTTTAAGGTGGAATTTTCGCGTGAATTGATACAACAGAAGTAGCGCACATTTTGTTGATTAGTCTAATTGGTAAACCAGTTAAGGAACAGTGCATCTGATTGATAAGTTATGACAGTGATGAGTTTTATCTTATCATTTAATGCACTTTACCCCAGTTGCCTTTTATTTTTTACCTCCGCTGTCACTTTTCTTTTTTTCTCCGCCCTGCTGCAGCGCCGGTGGAACTACACATTACGTAGCCCATTTACTGGAGGAGCAGGGAGGAGAAAAAAAAAAAAAGCACAACTCCTCCCGAGTGTCAGACGCCGTGTGACAGAGCGAGCGCTCCGTGGTGAACGTAACAGTCGGAAACCCGAGGTCGCTCGCTGGCCTGACGCAGCAGGAAAGAAAAAAGACAACATTGCCAAAACAAGGCTGCAAAGCATTCTTTCCTTTTTCCCCCCCCTCCGCTCGCTCCTCTAACCCGTCAACCTGAACCTTTCATCAGCAGAGAGAGCGGGGGGGTTTACTGACAGACACACAATGAATGGGTTGTGTAAAATCTGGGTCTTGTGACAGAGAATGCGACCGTACAGCTCCAGCACGCAGCGAGCCGTGGGGGGTGCAATGTGTGTGGGGCACGGGAAGGAGGTTTTAGGGGAAGGGCTGAGAGAGAGAGAGAGAGAGAGGCCAGTTAGCATTTTCCGGCTCAGTCGCTAGTTGCTAGTCATGCGGCCGGCGTTGCCTTGCCAATGTTGGTGTCACGGCCACATTCCTATTGGATACTGGTGTGAGGTGACAGCAGGTTCACGCCCGCTAGTACACTCCTCGGAGCCAATGACACGAGCTCTGCTGCAGCATTGGCTCGGCTCTTTTCAAGAAATCACACGATGCGTCATCCTGTCACAGGGAAAATGTCATATTTTGTGGCAGGAACAGATTGTTTTGTTAATTGCTGGAAACATTCTGCCCCTTTTTGGCTTAGGCTGCCTGTTAATTGATGGCGTGTCATGCTGCGGCTGCCAGTTCCTGTCCTCTCCTGCTTTGTGGGTCGACTGCGTTTTTAGATCTGGTGTAATTATCCATGAGTTGAGCTAAAATTGTGAAAATCACGACCTCTGGCTTCCACTGCAACCCCACAGTGAGAAATATTGGACTGACATTGTGCAGTTTTCAGATCTGTATAGAAATAGAACAAGACATATCAAATTTGATGAGTTAAATCATTTCTTTTGAAGCATGAAGGGGCTGAATTTACTTTAAATCTGTTGCATTACAAGATATCACAGTTGGAGGTTGCGCAACTAAAGGGTAGTTTGTGGATTGCCATATATATTTTGCTAATCTCACAATTGTTTTTGGTTTGAATTTGGTGGCCTTGGAAGAAAGGGTCTCACAGAAAACATTAGGTTTGAATCTCTGAGGTCAGTTCACAGAAATACACTCAATTTTTGAGATTGTGTTGGTCAGGGTATAGCCTTACCTAAGGGTGGCTGCGCAGAGGAACTCATTGGACCCATGAGTCCATCCATATCCTTTATCCTTCGTGGAGGAGCTGGAGCATGACCCCGTGGACAGGGTCTGGCGTATGGATACAACCATCCAGGCTATAATTTACACCTAGGGTGGAGCTGGGGATGCTTGAGTACCCAGAGAAACCCCACGCAAAGTTTAAGACAGGAAAGTTCAGGTCAGCTGGCAGGTTCGAACCCAGAACTTTATTTCTGAGGAGCACAACCATGTTGCCTAGGACCATGAACGTCTTACCCAAACTTCATGGAGTCCAATATCACAAAGCATGATTTCCAACTTTAATTTTCGCTTCCTTGTCCCAAATGTGTGCTGTACTGTACTAGTACAGTATTAATCCTATGCTAGGGCTGTAAATCATAACAAAATGTGGAAATTGGAAGTTAGACTTCTTTCTAGAACACACAAACCTCACATCCATGAAGACAAAAGACTGATTCACTGTCCCAGCAGAATGCAGCCTCAAGGGAAGAACTGTGTCTCCCTCCACTCATTTTGTCGTGGGTGGTGATGTAATTCCAGAACGCTGAGACATTTAGTTATAAATCTTACCACAACACTGTGGTGTGTTAAAGGGGTGACTGTCTATTATGGCTGCAGCAAGTGCTGGGGGAATAAATTACATGTTTTTTTGATTTCAAAGCAGCTTACTGTCAGTGCTGCAAAGCTGGAGAACAGCCCGGCTGGAGAGCTTGTCTGTGCAAAACCAGCCATTCATAGTTTGAACAAATTGGTATCATAATTCAATGTCTGGTTTATAATGGACAAAAAAACCTCTGTTGCACCATTAGGAAGAAAAATCATCATTCCTCTAAGGACACAACATAAATCAAGTTTCCCTCTGGCCACTGGACACAACATCCGGTTTTCTTCATCATGTAAACTTACAATCAACCAGATGCCCGAGCAGAAGTTCATACCTTGTGAGCATAGTCTTAAGATAGATATGAATGTTATGAATGCAATGCCCTACGCCACCTCACAGAGTTCAAATAGAGATACACCAAGTTCTCCTATGTCACAGTTCTGTTTATAGATGATAGCTGAGCACTGCTAATCCCGATGACTGTTCACTGAAGTTGTAGTTCCCCTGAGGGGACACCTTGCAAAACAAAATGTTGATTGAGCTGCTAGTCAACAAGCCTACAAATCAGATGTCACTTCTTGGGTTCGCCCAATGTGACCTTTCAATTCCTTTCCGATATTTGTTAGTGAGTCGGTTTAATAGTTGTTTCCCATAGCTAAGATACAACCAATCAAATGTCAACCAGTTTTAAAATGTTGAAAGTCTAGATCTGGATTTGATTGGGCTGTTTCATCAAAGGGTCAGAATCATACTTAATAAATAACAGTATTATCAATGCTCAATTAAATGCGTTGCTTGAATGCTTGATACCGGGCAGGCCTGGTGCTGTGGTATAATTACCTCAACCAGTTTCCCGCTCGGGACACAAATGCCAACAGGCCTTCGTCCTAATGTCTTTTTATTTTGTGTCATAACGTAGCCACCCACAATGTGATTAACCAATGTCTTTTTATGTGTCTGTCTCTTTCTCAGAGTGGTGTCCTCCATCCATGCCATCATGGCAACAACTGCAGGAGTCATCATTGTGGCATCATGCAGGGACAACGTCATTAACGACAGGTTAGACTCCATGTCATCTGTTCCCTTCATGAAACTTTCCACTCGTGCTGTTAACCTTTACTTCTCTGAATCCCCTGGTTTCCTATTCCCTTACACTTCATTTATACATTATGATGATGTGTTAATCCTCAGCTATAAGCGTGTGAACGCACTGTTAGCATTGTTCTGCATCTTCTCACATGTTTAGCAAGTTATTTACTGGGGCTTTTGTCCTCTTAGAGAACCACTTAGAGATGCTGAGGGTCACATGTTTCCACCCCCGCACGCAACATAAATGTACTGCTGTATGTGATAATACTGCACTTCCTTGTGTGAATTGGAACTAAACCGATCTTAAGACTTGCACCGATTTGCTTGAGTAATCGCAGCAGGATTTGTGGACATTTTGTCTGTAGATATAGAACTTAAGGGATGAAACAAGGGTTATTTGTATGTCTATACGATGATGGTCCAGGGCTAAATATCCTGGAAGAAGCATAAACACTTGTACCACCCTACTGCAGCACTTTCACCCAAGTAAGCGAATGAAGGCAATGCTATAGAAATGGCCAGTTTGAGAATATGAAAAAACTGCTTCACGTCAAAGATGTTAACTCCATAAAACTGCAGTGTTGTCAATTCAGAACGTTCTGCACAGTGGTTCCTGTCGTGTCATGTGTCATAGTCTGGTTTTTTAAAAAAGAGGAACTTCCTTAATTCCCACAAAGTATTTCTTCTCTCCAAATCTTTGCAAGGACTGTCTTCCCACTTACCTTATTCAGCTGCCTCCATCCAAGCCCTGCCTGCCTCCCTATCAGCCACCTGGCAGCCTGATAGGGTTAGCATAGCGTTAGCCTCCCTGTGCAGAAAGTGCACTCCGCTAAGCTAATGCTAGCCTATTAATCCCACTGAGTCAGCGGCCAGACCCGGGCAGCCCCAGTTTCAGGCCGTTAATCTCCACCAACCGCTCCCCTTCACCCACAGGACTTAAATCCCCCACAATGCTGCTCAGTTCTGCTGTCCTCTGACGTGCAAACGGCACGGAGCTTATCAGACACATGCTCCAGAGTCAGACCGTGAATACTCTTAATGCATCACAATCTGTCAATTCGTTTAGCTCTGCTTCAGCCGCAGTGCATTTTCAAAGGTGTTGCAACGGAAAAACCCGCAAATCCTGCAAAAACAATGGAGGGGTGTTTATATACAGCTGAGAGGAGAGGCTCCATCCCAGGGGTGAAACCCCTTTAAAGGAACATTCAGGTTGACTATCAAGGTAACAACAGACTCGGATGGGACAAGATAAATGAGTAGAAACATTCTAAACAACGTCACTGTTTACAGACCAACTCCGTGCTTCAAATTTGACCCATCGGGCTTTCTGTAGTTATGAATGCTTGATTTTCCAACCTGTATTTGGGGGGTGCAGTGTCCTCAACCTCAGGTTCACACCCTGCTCCTCCAAATATGGTCACTTCTGATTACAAAAAAACAACACGATGGTGCTAAAGCCAAACTCGAGGCAAGTTTACAAACCAATGCCACTTGCTCCTAAGCCACAAAGCTAAAGTAATAAGAGGGAGGTATTCCTAAAGCCGTGGAACAACAGTACACACAGAATAAGCATTGCCACACTAATGCTCTAATACAACGTGATAGGACAATACCAACAAAACTACATATATGCTGTATCCTACAGAATAAAATGAACAGGGAGTATTATCTATCTTGCTCAAGGGCTCCTCAAAATTCTTATTTACCTCAAGCTCATCCTTTAACAAAGGATGTGTATAGGTATGATTTGGAGCAGTGTTTCTTTATTGTGTGCTTCCAAAAATAGCCCATACGAATTTTCTATTGCCTGTAACAGAGCAAGTATATTCGCTAACGCATTGAGTCATGTTGCCTTCATTCCTCCCCGAGCTGTTTGTTGTGCCTTGCTGCTCTTAATCCATCCGCTGACCTCAAGATCCAGCGAGGGGTCGGAGGTCAGTAGCTCAGCTCTGCCCTGCAGCTTTGCTCCGTTCTGTCCACATAATTAACCATCACCATAATCGGTGCTCATTAGTGAGCTGCAGCCATCCAAGCTGTTTATTATACTGTACGTACATAAGCCTGCCTTCTGCGTGCAAGCACGTGAGAGAGTGGGAAGGCGAAGGCATAAGTTAAATTAGGGTTTGTGTGTTCGGGGATTAAAGTTCTCTGTCGCAATGGCCGGCCTCAGTCAATTGGATTCCAGTGAGGCCATGAGATCAGTGTGAAGGCAGGAAATGGCAAATTCGGGGCGTTGTGACATCCCGAGCACATCACACGGATGTTCATGACCCAAAAGCAAATAATAATAATATTAATAAATATCAATTCAGGCTAAACTTACAGGCTTCTTCCTTTTCATATATTTTAGCTTGAAAACCAATGGTGACCATAGCTTTGATTCTAATAAAATCTTGCTTTACCCATATATCCTTATCTTGTTTAATATCCCCAAATATGCAGATGTTGAATATTTTCATGTATATATTTCTTTTCCTATCAGGCACTGGCTGGCCACATCCTTCGTCATCTGGTACGGCGTGCCCTACATGACGTACGACCTCTTCGCCATGTACCTCAGTCACTACCACCGTTTCCGAGTCAAAGGTCACGAGGACTACAAGCAGCACTCGCTGAAGACGGTGAACTCCTTCGTCCGCAGGGAGTTCCTGCTGGTGCTGCATCACATCGCGCTGCTCACCATCCTGCTGCCCGTCACACTGGTGAGTGACATGGAAACTGAATGAGTTCAGGATGTTCTGGTGGTGATGGATCTCTAGTTTACTAAATTAGCTGCTGGCAGATGTCAAACCTCATCCAGTACAGGAGCGAAAAGCATTAGCATCACAGATCACAATCTTCACTGGGGCAGAACTACAACTGTCACGGTGTTGATCAGTGTGTGATTCCAATTCTTTATTTTTGTGACTAGGAGTCATTGAGGTGGTGATATTAAATGACCCGTTTTACCTGTTTATCGAATTTGAGGGCTGAAATATAAGAATAATCTTTTTCCAGATCAACAGAAACTAATCTAAACTAAATTTCTGCGAATCTTTCTGTTTTTATTATTATTTTTAGTTATAAACTAAACATCTTTAGTTTTTTAGACCAAGCAAGTGATTTTTAATATGTTAGCTTGTGGTTTGACAAATTAAAATGGCCATTACAAATCATGAATCAATTGATAAAATCAGCCCTGTTCTATTTAGGAACACACACACACACACACACACACACACACACACACACACACACACACACACACACACACACACACATATGTGTGTGTGGGTGTGTGTTTGTATATTACCATTTTCAAAGAATACTGCAGTGACTTTTAACGTTTCTGAGTATATTTTTCTTCTATTCCAAGCAGCAGCCATTTGTTTAGTTCAGTACAGTACACAAATTAAACAGGAGAGTTAAAAGTCACTTGTCATAAACAATACGTCATGTGCTCTCTTGATTCTGTCCACTGCCAGTAATGCATTATTAGTTTGTGCTACAGTATAATGTAGTCCATTGTTTTTTCAAATCAATCCTTGCTTTAAACTGCATTATCTTCTAATGAGTACCTCCTAATGGTTTAAGTGGAAACAAAAAATAGACCTGGTCCTCACTGTCAAGTAATTCTCGAGTCTCTGCAACTCAGGTTTCAACCTGTATTGAAATTAGTTTAGAGCTCCAGCGGCTGTCTGTCGTGTAGGGGAATGCAGTGCATGTGGTTTGAAAGGGTTTACTGCTTTGCAAAGTGGTTTGCATTAAAGTCAAATATACATAAGAGATGCATTAGCATGTTAATCCACCGTCAGTTCACCACAGCATTATGGATACAACCAGATAATCTCAACAACATAGAGGACACACAGTTTGCTGACTGTAGCTCATAGATTCTACTAATTATGGGTTTTAGGTTCATGTAGAAACAAATGTCTCTCAAAAAGAAATCTTCAGATTAGGCTCAGTCCACTAGATCATCAGCGTTACTGTAATGGAAATAAAGTAGTAGTTTACTGGTTAAAGATGGCTGTGCTCGTCTGTCTGATCGTAGACTAATGTCTGAAATTATAGACTGAGTATAAATATTAATGACATGACGGTTCCCTAAAAGTGAAACCAAGTCGTTTGAATTGTCCCCTGAGAGCTGGCTGCAGTATAGGTTCTAAACCCCACCTCCTTTTGTGCAGATGGAATATCTACCAAACTAAAAAATCTAAATACTCGAGTACATGTATCGATGGACCTTGCTACCACAGTTTCATACACCTGGCTCCAAATAACGTAATCTGCGCACGATGGCAGTTTTTTCATATAAAGGATAGTAGTGCTCTATTTTTGGATAGTGGGAGAAGTGTTCAGGTTAAAACCCCTCTCACAGGGGTTTAAGGGACAGGGTGACCTTTTCAAGCGTTCCCTAGCTTTTATCTATTTTCTCTTATCAGAGTTGGGTGATTGGTTGGATCATTGATTAGCTTTTACACATTTATCTGATTAATTGTACCTGAAATTTGAACTTTGGTCAAACTGTTACCGAATAGTCATCAGTTTTAAGCAATAAAATCCACTTATTCACTTATTTACTGTGTGGTCACGGGAGGACGTATTTACATTCACGCTCAAGTGTTCAGGCCTCAAATGAATAAACAACAGGAAAAGAAAGAGCACACTTAGCTATTGATCACTTTCTTTGAAGAAATACCAACAAAAGACTATTTATGGTTGTCTTTTACGTCCCTGTGTTGTAAAGGGACTAAATGCTTTGAGAGTGGACAGGAAGAGGTTAAAAAAAGGATTTAAATGGATGAATATGCAGGTAGTTGTTACAGGAGAGGGAGGAAGCAGGCCACAAAAGAAGAGCGGTGCTGTGGGGCACGACGACCTTTGAGTGCAGACATGACCAGCACACTGGAAGCCCACTGAACTGTTAACCCTCAGGTCACCATTGCTCATTTATAGCAGCAAAGTTAATTCCTGTGAATTCATGTGAGAAAGTCTATGTTCTATTCCTGCAATCGGTTCGGGTTTCTTAGAAAACCTATAGAATCGGGTCATTCAAGAGTTTCTGCTCCAGGCTGCCTTCGACCTGTTTAGTTTACAGCAGCAGGTCAACAGGACAACTCTCCTTTCCGACTCCTATCCCAGGTTAGCGAGCCAGGTGCAGGTGAAACCCGGCCCTTTGTTTTGAGGTAACAGTCAGCGGCAATATGAGATCCCATTACTCTACATTATTCAGCTTCAGCTGCAGCCATCCTCTCTTTTCTGTATACTCACCACCCCTCCCTCTGATTCTCCTCTTGTTCCCTCACTCATCAGCTTTCTGCCACACCGGTTTGTCTGTGTAATACATGGGCTGCTAGATTTACCCAGGAAGCGGTTACACAACAGTGATGTGCATTAGGAGGAAAATACCAAACCCTTAGGTGTAGATGATTTTTAATAAGTTCAATACTCTTAACAGAAAACTTAGTACACACTTTGTATTTGGAAGACGTGGTAGGAAAAGCACAGTTTAAAATAATATCATTTATTCTTCTTTTAAAAATTCCATTTAGATGTTCCAGTTTCAGGCTCCAGGTATTGTTTATGCCCAGTAACTGACCTGGCATTTTGGGATAATTTAACATTCACCCGTATTTTTCTTCTATGATAGTTGGAAGAAAGAATGTTGGTTGCTAAACTGGCAAATGATTCTGAAAGTGAATCTAATAAAAGCTCAGAGATTGCATCCGTCCACCAAGGCCATGTTTTAATGTGTTCCTGCTGACACACAAACAGATAAGTGGATCCATAACCTCCTGAGCAGAAATAAATAGTTCAGCTCTTAACCAAATCCCGGAATGTGGTCACAAGTAGAGATACACAGATTGTATCTGTCAGTTGATACTGGCCTCTATACTGAGTATCCACATATCTGTTATTTGTCAATGTCATTGTACATCTCACTGTGTGTACTACACGTTACAATCATCTGGTCATGTTGGGCACATCACGTTCTGTATTTGGAAGAAGAGAGAGCACTTCAATCAGATACCGAGAGATAGATGGGAAAGGAAACGTCTTATCATGAGTCCTTAGTTACAACATCTGGACATTGTGTCCTTCACGAGGATGTTGGACTCTACTGTAGTCATATCAGACCTCAACCACTGATCCTGAACCAGCTGATAATGGGTCGGGTATCGGATCAGGATACCTTCTGGTAGCCAGCGCCTGTTTTAATAAGTTCAATAATCTTACTACACAGTTTGTATTTGGGCGAGATGTGGTAGGAAAATTACAGTTTTAAATTCTAACAACATTTATTGATATTTAAAAATTCCATTTAGATGTTCCACCTTCAGGCTCCAGGTATTGTTAACGGTAATTATTTCGGGGAAATATTGGCCAGGAGGAAAACTCGAGGTGGATCAAGAACACCTGAGGGATTACATATCACATCTGAACTGGGAATACTTAAGATACACCTGAGGTAGCTGAGGGGGGGTGTCGGGTTATAGCTGGTTTGCGAGATGCGGGTCTGGACTATTGTAATTACAGGTAGTTAGCTGTCACCATCTGCTCTGTATATGTTACTTCACTACACAGGTTTTAATGGTGTTGCATCAACAACTTGTCAATATTGCTGAGCTTTAACTGCACAATATGTAGTTTATGTTCATGTTAACATTCTAGCTCCTGGCTAACGGTGATTCTCTGGTTGTAAATTCTTTTAATTTGCACATTTACAACCAGTTGTTGTTGTAGAAATCATTGGAGGGATAAAAGAAAACTTCAAATACACCCATTGTTCTCAGAGGCTGCAGGAAGAGTGGTGATTTAAAGGATTTCGGTTGGAAAGTGCAAAGGCCAGCGATGGTTAGCAGTGCATGGCGATGATGCATTATTATAATCATGGGGGTAATATGGGTCGGGTAAACCTTAACTTGTGTTTTGTACAGCAGCTGAAACACCAACAGAGATAAAGTCAGATACAGGTGTATAACCCACACGCCAGTGGGAGGTGGGCAGTGGTGGGAAGTTACGAAGTAGAAATACTTTGTTACTGTACTTAAGTAGATTTTTCACATATCTGTACTTTACTTGAGCATTTATTTTCCTTACGACTTTTTACTTTTACTTGTTACATTTGAACAAAAATATGTGTACTTTCTACTTCTTACATTCTCAAACTGGCTCGTTACTTGAGCAGTGGAGCCGGGCGCACCTCTCTCTCTCTCTCTCTCTCTCTCTCTCTCTCTCTCTCTCTCTCTCTCTCTCTCTCTCTCTCTCTCTCTCATCTAGGGTTCAAAATTTGTAAAATTATACATTACATACATTAAATTCATATTGTTGTTATTATTTTTCAGTCAGTTGAGATAAATCTTGAGGAGAAACATTTTTGATTGTTTTGTGTCTGTATAGGACTACTATAAAAAGCACTTTGCATTTTTAATTTTGGTACTTGTACTTTTACTTTTGATACTTAAGTACATTTCAACACCAGATACTTTTGATAATTAAGAACTTTTAATATGAGCTACATTAAGACTTTTACTCAAGTCATTTTCTGACGGGTGACTTTTACTTTTACTGAAGTCACTTTCAGGTAAGATATCTGTACTTTTACTCAAGTATGGCTTTCAAGTACTTTATACACCACTGGAGGTGGGGGGTAGGGTCAGGCAGCCAGGTAGATGGTAAGCTGTGGGGGGGGATGGTGTAGTGTTCCCCACTGTGGTCTTAGTCATTCTTACATGGGCAGATGGCAAGGCCACGTCTGGAGCCACTCATGCTTTATTCATGGTCAGCACACAGTAAGCTAGACTACCGGACAGTGCTCCTCCTTTTGTCTGGAGTGTCTCTATCCATCCAGATGGATCTTCACCTATTCTAGGACGGCCTCTCTAACCACACGGCACTGCGCCACTGGTCAATATTTGAAAGCTTCAGTTCATTACTAATGTAGAAGACATGGCTCCCTCCTCCGCCCCATCAGCCCACCTCTATCGGGCTTTTATTCCATCCTGAAGCTGTGGTCGAGTAAAGCATCCTCGGTTCGGGATTGAAACATGATCAGTGCGTCAGCGGCTAGCGGATGTGTACAGTTCATATTTGTACTTGTGTTTTTCCATAGAGATCACCACACCTCTGTTGACTCTTGTTTAGAAATGCACACAAAGAGTCTATAGCAAATTTTTAGTTCAAACAAAGCCTTGAGGATTGTTATTGTTCTTTCATTGATCCTAATGCTTGAATGTCATCAGAATAGACTCCACCAATGGTTTTCCCTAATGCAGATTTTCTTGCTCCGGCTTTGAGGACAAAATTAAGTTATATGGATTCGTGGGTACCAATGTTGATACTGATATTAGTAAAATATTCCTAATGCTCTTATATATCGGCCGATGTACACACGTTAGAAAAATCATTTAACCTTTCTGATATAAATGTAATTGAGACTTGATATACAATGACAAATAAAATGAAATGAAATCTATTATAAACATAAATATTGATACAAATCTGTCTGGTAAAGACTTAAATTGGCTGAATTTATTGGCAAACCGACCTCACGTGGTTCGCTCTCTCGTGCAACTGAGCCCGAGTGACGGGAACACAGACTATAAACTGAAAGGGAAGTTCTCGTGTGAGAGAGCTGCATTGAAAGCCACTTGCAAGTTCGTACACAGCTGCTGGTTAAACTGAGGCCTGGCCGACTGTGTGGACTGTAAAAACATTATAGATGAGTGTGCAAGAGAGAGAGAGAGAGAGAGAGAGAGAGAGAGAGAGAGAGAGACCAGGCGAGCCCAAGGCCGATGTTGCTGCAAGGAAACAAAAAACGTACAGATCTGTTATGTTGTTATGAAAAGGATAAAAATGTTTGGTTCCTAATGAAACTGGTGGGACAAATTAGAATATGTCAGATACTACATTTTAGTTTTTGCTCAAATTCGAAGATTGAGATTGTGGCTTCACCAGAACCAACCTTTTTAAAGCCTGATATTTCTCCATGTCTGTTGTCGCCTCCTCTGCTGTGACAGGTGTCGGACTCGTCCTTGAACGTCAGCTGTGTTTGTCTCCATGCTCGTGTTTGTTTGCTCACACTGTTGCTCTCTGTTTGTCTGTTTCTCAGTTCTTCAGGCAGGACCAGGGGGATTTCTTCATTGGCTGCCTGTTTCTAACAGAGCTCAGCACTCCCTTTGTCTCCCTGGGGAAGATACTCATTCAGGTGAGACACAACCTAATATACACATGTGCATTCACCAGACTCACACCAGGCAGCCACACCAGTGTCATGTCTTTGCCTCATTCATTTAATATCTTTAAAAGCTCTGTTTTGATAATATGAAGAGTTAAAGGGCCACCATCACTTTGTCAGACAGGTCAGTTGGCACAAAGTTGGACAATCATTTACTAGAATAGCTCAGCAACCATGACCACGCAGAGTGGGCCGGGTGAGACTGTCACCATGAACTGAAACTGTGGGCATCCTCATCCTTAAGCTTGTCACCGCTTTAGGATGTCTTGCTTACTAGGTTACTACAAACAGAAGCAGCGTTTTACCTCAAATCATTTTCAGGCCCTTAATTACACACCAAAAAAAATTATAAATTCCAGCTAGGTCATCGGCTCCACTAACTCCCAACACTTACCTCTATGCACCAGTTAATTACACTTGGGTAAAGAGTATTACATTGACGTCCTATTAAAATTAAGACTTCAGTTGTCATAGAAACTCAAAAGGTGTTTAGTTTGTCCGGTCTGGGCTACTGTAAAAAACATGGCGGCCTCCGTAGAGAGGACCCGGTCAAGATGTAAATATAAAGAGCTTATTCTACGCTAAATAACAATTCGTACAATTTAGATGTTTAGTGAACAAATTACTCTGATTATTTTATATTCAGTTTCTGCCTATAGATCCCTTTCACCTACATTTTACACACTGGACCTTTAAGCCATCCAGCAGTGTTACAACTCTCTATTCATCCATTTTGTTTTACAGTTTCTGCTCGGCTGTGCCTTGCATCTACAAAAACACATCTCTATTAAATTTGGGATGCAACTTGTCACTGTAGCATCGACTGTTAAGGTGCACGGCTCATCCCAGATAATAACAATATAAATGCAAGTCGTTAGCATTCAGCTAAAAGGCCAAGTTTACTCTCCCTGTCTTCCACACATACAGTGGTCCTGGCATCTTATAGTCAGACCAGCACATATAGTCAAAGGCAGTGTGTCTTAGAAAACAGAGCAATCTAAGAATAGAAGAGTGTTAGTGTGAACTCCAGTGAAATCAGTGGAGCGTGAGCTTTCAGGTCTTTACTGACATCTGGTGTCAGCAAAGAAAAAGAGCAAAGCAAAGCTGCACCGTTCTTTTCTGTCTTTTTTAAAAAAAACCGCTGCCCTCCTTTTGGATTCGATCAACAGAAACTCTGCCAGACACTTTTTACTGCTCTCAACAGCAGAGTAGATCTTAATGGATTTCTGTTGTGTGCACCAGGATCCTCACATTGTTCACTCCAACCCTGAGATGAGGCTTTCTCACTTCTATCAGAGATATAAAACCATTACATGATATCATCGGGCTGTACTTTGGATCAGGTTTAGCTCATTAACAATAATATAAACTGATAATGAGAATGATATTTACACGAAAGGGAAATCAGGAGATACTTCAACGATTGAAACTTGGAAACAGGGTTCAAACTTGGAAAATGTCTTTTGTCTTCTGGCACAACTTTAAACATTTCATCCCCATCCTCTCTCCCTTCTCCTCCTCCACCAGCTTGCCCTCCAGAACTGCTGGCTGCACAAGGCCAATGGCGGCATGGTACTGTTCACCTTCTTCATGTGCCGCATCGCTCTCTTCCCCTACATGTACTGGATGTACGGCCGCCACTATGGAGTCCCGCTCTACAGCGTGCCCTTCCACCTGCCGCTGTCCACCAACGTGGGCAACTTCTGCATCCTGGCGCCACAGGTCTACTGGTTCGTGCTGCTCTGCCGGAAAGGCTACCGCCTGTACAAGCGCAGCCGATGTCCCGATCCGTCTCCTGCGGTCACAGTCACTGACAATTCTAAGGACAATTGATATCCGGTTCACGATTGCTCGCTCAAGCTGCTCACTCAGCTACTAACGCAACTACTTCTACAGAGGCACTAGTTTGACTTAACATTTTTCGAACCCCACCATTGTACTGTAGTACACCAGGACTGCCTGCTGTTGTCCCACAAATCCTGGGCATTTTCCGCACACTTTTAATTCCTCTGTTACAAATCTGCTGCCTACATGGACCTCTCCACCGATCGAACTCTAACTACTGAAGTTTGCCGACTGGGGTGTTTTTTTTGTTTTTTTTTTGGATTTGGCTCTAGCCTGGATCTTGTTGAAGTGCAACCCTGCGTCCGTCTACATCCTCAACACGGAAGAATGGTCATGTTTGCTTCACTGAGAGTAGAACATGGAGTTAAAAGCACCAAAAACTGAAGAGGAGCTTCCATGGACAGACATCTTATCTCTTACTCCTACTGTGTTTACAGCCTCTGCTGATTTGAAAGGTCTGTTACAGTGTGTGTGCATGAGTGTGTGTGTGTGAGCGGCTGTTACGACAGGTTGTATTTATTTTTATGGTTTTTCTGTAATGTGTCCGATAGTTTCCCATCTCATCCATTCACTAATCAAAGAAGAAGGATTAGGAATAGCGGTGGGAGTGAACTCAGGCAGTATTGGCAGGAAAAGGTATGAAGAGAACAAGTCGCCTCATCCACACTAGAGAAATAACAACAGCTACAGTTGTTAATACCCATTAATGTGATGTAATGTTAAGGTTTCAGCCCTGTTTATTGTGTTTGTAGTTTCCCACACTGCATGCCCTCACGGCAACAGCCCCACATTCCTCACCGGAGCATCCAGCCCAGATTTATGGTCCTGATTCTTTTGTTTTCAGTATCCACCCCCTTCAATAGAGCCACTGTTGTTCAGCATGCAAACTGTATCCCCATGAATTGATGCTGCGCTCGTGGACTCTCTGCATTTTTCAAGGGTTAGGAGGAAATATCATCCTGTGTTTGGAGAATGGTGTCACCGACGAGAGGTCTTAGCTGAGGGGAAGCATTCTTCATTTTCATTTGAAACCATTAAGAAATATGCCCCATGCTGGATACTGAAAAGACCTCAAAAGAATCACTTTCAGAAAAATATAAACCAGGCACCAAATAATAAGTCGACAGGATGAGATTTGGACTAACCTTCACCTGAATTAAGTTCTGAAGACTGAGTATAAACTGAGCATGTGAGGATTTTTACTTGAGGGTCAATTTGGCTTCTTGCTGCTGAGAGTTTATTTTCTGGATCCACAGTCTTTGTTTGGAAACGTCACAGCTGTCACAGAAAAACGCTGACAGTCTTTGACCGTTGCTACGTGTTGAAGATTACTTTTCTCCTATAGGCGCTGGAGACTTGGTCAAAGCCGTGGGACAAACTCAGGGTCAAGGTCAGAGCAATAAGGTGGGCAGGGGGGGCTCACCAGGGCAAAAAAAACAAGACAGAGGTTTGACATTTCTGAGCAATTTATCCACATATATAAACACGTATGAATTGAGGATATTAGAAGATGAAGTTCAGTAAGTGTTGAGTTTCCCCAGGGCTCCGGAGATTTGTATGCACTTCACACAGGGCTGTACATACTTAATGTTTTTAGACATTTACATCATGTTTTAATCATATAAAGCTAGTTTTAAACCTTGATCTTATATCTATATCATGCAAAGCAATTACCTTTGGATTCACAGTTGCATAATGACATTTATCGTAGACTTAAAGGCATTTCATTTTGAATATTATATTTCTTCATATCAAGTAATGAGTAGAAGATATTATTTCTGCAGGGTTTGTTTCATTCACAGTCTTAGACCCTGTTATTTTAAATCCTTGGATAATATTCTTGGTCATTCAAGCTTTATACTGAACTAACTGATTAAGAATGTGTTAATGGCCTTTTTTTACCTATGCAAAAAGAGGCTGCAGTGCATCTATACAACACTAACGTCAAGCCATATCTAATCGACCCACGCCTCCGTATGTCATGATCTTTTTAAATATTTGGGGGAAACTACATTCATTTCCCACTGTACATTTCTACCAGGACTCCAAACCACAAAAGCTTGAAGAATTATGTGTGAAGTTTTCCTCTTTTATTTTGTTTGTTCTCCACATATCTTTCAAATTTACCCTCGAACTGCTGAAAACTGCAAAGTGTATATTTACAGTTTTTGACGCGTACAGCAACAACAACACTATTACAGATGAAGCTCTGTCGACAAATGTGAAACGAGGTTTGCTGTTTGGAAACTGACTCGATCGATCGGTTTCTGAGCTTGAACACAAACAAGATGCATCACTCGAAGCCGAATGCTTAACGACACTCTGAAACCAAGTGAGTTAACGGACTCTGGTCGTTGGTGAAGTTATCTCAGTAGCATTTTTCTCTAAAAGGAGGCGAACAGCTTTTCCTTTTCATATGTGAATTTTTTTGTTGAATTTTTGTTTTCTTGAATGTTTTGGTGACGAACTTCTTTAGTTTTTTTGAGTTTCTTCCGTTTTACAATAAAACAACCCAGTGCTTTCTGCTGAGCAGCAGCCGCATCAGAACCATTAGAATTTTCCCGCATGATTAGAATATAAAATATCAAATATTAGTTTTTCCCACTGATATAAGTCAAACTTTTCATCTCTCTGCACCATAGACTGTAAATAATCATGTGTGGTGTCTCCACCTTCTCCCTGCTAAACAAATGGAGCCAAAATATCTCGGATTCATCTTTTAATGTCACGTGGAGCCAGAATCTGCAGAGTAGTGATATCCGAGTGGAGCCGTGGTGTCAGGATCCCGTCAACATGCAGACTCAGCCAGTCGTGTTAATCATGATGTTTCACCCAGTTCTATATCATCGAATAACAAAGAAAAAAACAAAACGTATCTGACAAGTTAACACGGGAACAAACATCAGTTGTGATAAAATGACAGAAACTATCTTTGGGACATTGTGGCGTCTGTCGTGTTCCTGTTCCCTTGTTCTGAAATCTTGTTCTTGCGGTAAACAGCCGTGTCTGTTGGAAGCAGCGTTGAACAGAGGAGGTGATGAGTCGTCCTGATTGTGGACAGACGGTCTGTTTGCTGACCAACAGTACGAGGACGGGGGGGGTAATGGGAGATGAGCTGCTGAATGATGGGCCTGTTTGACCGGTTTGGCCGGAGCCCAGCAGAGTGCCGGCCTCTTTCTGTCCACGGTTCACTGGGCCGCTGTTACTGGAAAAACATCCCAGTCTCTTTGTTCTGCTCTCGGCTCAACTCTCCCTCTTTTAATTTATATTTTAACTGTCCCGTTTTAACTCTGCTCGGCCTCTTCCATCCACTCTCTGGGTGCGTAGTGTAAAAAGGCAAATCAGCCACCAAGAAGAAAATATGGTGAATTTTACTCTTACACTTTATGATGTATTTAAGTGCTTGTTAAAGGTCTCCACTCTCACTGTAGTCCCATTGGTTGTTACATAAATCAACCGTTCTCATTTATTATTTTTATTTAAGAATTAAAAGCTGCAGTTCATTGCTTTTATTTTATTTTATTTATTTGATCAACCCATCCTCTTCCCTTCCATCCATATCCTCTCCAGCCTCCTCCTGGTAGCTGATCCCGGGTCTGTTGTGTGCCACCCTCCTCTCTGCTGCCATCTGTGGTCGGGATTATCTGCTCGGCCACTCAGCAGTTCTCAGGCACACGACCATCGGGATTAGTTCAGGAGTAGTTGGGGCTTTTCTGTTGAAACGTGAGCGTGTCTCTCATTTCATTTACCTCCTTCAGATGCATGTATATCTCAGATTTGAGCCAGGACGACCTCACTCTCCACTGAACACTGTAGAAACCCACACGCTGCTTTGTTTTCATGCTTTTCGGAAGATTTCCACGATTTCAAATTGGCAATTTTCATGCATAGCTTTGCATTTGAAAGAACATCATGGAAGAAACACTTTCTGAGGTGTAGTGACCTGTTTGAGCTTTGCAGAAAAAAATCCCCCCTCGATTTTTTCACTGAAACTGAACCTCATATTAAGCTTTTCAAAGCATTTGTTTCATCTCAATTTTGCTCTTATTCTGACGGGTCCATTTGACAGTTATGGAAAAACTGTCAAAATTAACTGACAGTTATACAAATGAAATTCAGTGAGCTGGACCATTTAAATTTTAAAATGAGCCTTTTCTCTCTTGGCTTAAAAAAATAATCGTGGAATAAATACAGATAATATAACATTCCACTGTTTTTCATCAACGCTTTATTATATTTTATCAATCAATGATTTTGTTCCTGTTTTTTTTGTTGCATATTTTAGGGACACATGTCCAAACTTCAAATGGAATTGCTATATTGACGCTTGATTTAAAAAAATAAACAGATTTTATGGATTGGCCAATGTATGTTTTTTTGATTTTGTTTTAGAAAATACCTCAATCATGAATTAATCAGACTTAACGTGATTTAAAATGTGAGGACATCATTTTAGAGCCACAGAGAATCCCTCAGAACACAGTGTGGAAGCTTCCTGGTTAAACACAGATCACATATCTAAACAGTCAATAGATTCTTAACTTACAAAGTCTTAAGTTCCACCTCTGCTCAGGGTTTGATGAAGTCTGATGACGTGTGTGAGTGTGTGTTAAGAGGTTTATTGTGAGACTGACTGAAGATGCAGTTTCTTTTTCTTTACGTGTGATTTCAACATATTTTGTTCCTTGATTTGCTTCTATTTATAATTTCTGACACGGCTTCTGATCCTTAAACTCCCGGGGGTTGGTAAACCAAAGACTGTCAGGCACTTTAGTCGATCATAGTGACTGTAGTGGCATGAAGAGAGATCTGTTTTGATTTTTTTCAGTGTTTTTAGATCTGCTGTAGATGATTTTTCTTTTAAAAATACATGAATTACACCAGATTTCCCCCAAAATAAGACCCTCGAGTCTTATCGTGTGTGTTCGGATTCTCGAGGGAAACCGACCTGGTGGGTGTGTGATCTGAGGAGGTGGTGGAGCAAATACACACTAATCAGGTGTTAAGTCCATTCTCCAATAACATGCAACTGTCACACAGAGGACGTTGACGTGTTCTGGCTTCTGAAACTACATTATGATTATAATTCTACATTTCACAGACACATTAAATGCACAATATCATTTTATGTCGTCTCTCGATCTAAACATTGACAAAAGAGGAAGTTTGCTTCTCCAGGAATTATCTACAGACGTTTCCTCGACAAAATCAACAGACTTGATATTTAAAATAAGTAAAAAACGCTGAATTAAGCGGGTTTTGTGTTAAATTATTTGTTTAATGTGTTTTCTTTGAGGCTCATTGGCAGGATGTCTGCAAGTGGGGCTGTAAATAGCACGGGTTGTTAACCAGTGAAGCAGCGATGGCTAACTTTGGTGGTTTTCCCATCATTTAATGCAGAGATGCTCTGATAGAATTCTTCCCTCCCAGCATGAAATATCTCCACGTTGCTGACATCTTAGCTAGAACTGGCTAACGCTACACATCGGGAAATCAAAGAAGGGATTTCCAGATTACAGTTTTGTCTGGGTGAAACCTCTATACTTTAAAGATGTGGTATCAGCTCGGTGCATAACTTTGCGTACTCAACGACCATACAGTTGACAAAGGATAAAAAAAAAAGAACACCCAACCTTGTTTTAGTATTTTGCTGCTTTGCATCGTCACATATCTGCACAGAGTTGGTCCTTTTCTCGGTATAAACAAAGAACGCTCGAAGGAAATAGTTTAAAGCTACATTCATGTCATGTTGGATTAACTGCAGGGGTGGGGGGGTCAGACTATATTATAATATTTGCATGAAATAGGAGTTGAGAATAAAAGAGAGACAGATTCTGCTTTTAAACTTGTAGCATCAATATTCCATCGTTTGCTTTTTCTTCTGAAATGATGTGAATGCGGCATTAGACTCAAGAAAGAGCAAAGCTGGCAGCCAGTGTTTACAGGTTGTGGCTTTATTTACTGGTTTATTACCATCATCACCATTAAGTCCTCCGGGACCATGACACTTTTGGTTTTTCACCACAATCGAATCAGATTAAAGACGGTGATTGAAACTATTTTAAAAAAAAACAGATCGCTATGCATCTATAGCTAGAATGAGAATTCAAATTAAAGGCTTTATGATCTTATTTAGTAGGATTTCACATTTTGTAGCATTTAATTTATATTTTCAAATCATCGCGCAAATCCCATGATGTTGTTTTTTAACTGGAATCATTTTAGGATGAAACCCTGTAAAGCATAGACTGGTTCTAGTCTGGACTATGTTTGCTGTGTCTGTTGATTTTAAAGCTTTTCATCAGTTTTGGCAGAAGTGGAAGTTTTGGGAGATTTTAAATCTGCTCTTCATGTTATTCACCTCATCTTTGCTCCGGGTGTGTGAATGACGTGAAGGCGGAACCTTCACAACCTTCAACACTTCCTGCCCCACTTTATTTTTTGATTTTTTCATACATATCTATCGATCAGATTTGATGCATCTGTCCTTTTTTTTTTTGTAGCGTGACCTTTTCTGAGGAACTTTGTTATCTAAAAAGAGACTGGACTGTTTTATTTGGAATCTAACTTAAAACAATTGATGTATAAGATGAGTTATGTACTGTAGCTGCAACTAGTGAATTCAGAGCACCCCTTTAAAATTCAATAAATTTGATTTGATAGACCATTCAGAGGAAGTCTCTGCTTTATTTGACCTGTGTTGTCATGTCTCCTTGTTATGTCTCCTTGTTTCCTTTCATTCCCACTCCTCACCTCCTCATGTTTGTTCTAACCTTGGTGAGTGGGTACGAGCTCCTGTGAGAAGTGAAGAACTGACTGATCCAGGTGCAGCAGGTTGAAGAGTAAAGCTGAACTGTAGATCCACTTAAAGACTCATTAGGTTCAAACACATTAACATGAAATCCACTTCATTAAGTAATCCCCCCATGTGGCTGCAGAGGGCGCTGTCGCTTAGTAGAAGTTGCCTCGTGTTGCTTTAAATAAAAAATACCTAGATGTGTTCAGTGTCTGGTTGTGGTGCCTTCAGTTGTAATGTGAATACATGGCCGCTTGAGGGCGCTGGAAGCTCAACCTGACACCAAGAGTTACACAATCTGAGACAGTGGTGTAATGATCATCTGCTTACAACTGTATCATACATTACAGACTATTTATTCAATGTTTATACCTTTATATTCATATATTAAGAATACACATTACATATGTATAATAGTTATTTCCTGTTTTTACGTGGGCTGAGATCCACAGTTATAACTTAAAGAGAACATGAAAAGGGACAAATGAAGAAATGTTGCAGTTGAATGAAAATATCCTGTAAATACATTAAATTGAATTAAGAATATATAATTTTAAGAAATGCACTAGACATTCAAAGAGATTACATTTAAATTTAGATATAACATTCTGGCTGATTCTGACATTACTGGAGATGTGTGTCATCTCTATTCGCTGACTGGTAACCAGTGATTAGCAGTAAACTAATACAAGCAGCTCAACGTAAAGGGTTTTAGGTTTTATTTAAACTGGTATAAACTCAATTAATCAGTTTTTCTCCACAAACTGGTTGTGTGCAGGTTCTCAAAATCAACTTCTAACTACTCAAGCTTCTGTATTTACAATCCCAGCCTTTATTTGTCTTTAAGCAAAGAAAACATGGTTCTTTATTTGGACTGTGGTACATTTATAATATTTAAATGAACCCCAGGAATCTGCTGCGCCTCCTGCAGCAAACAGACCAAACATATTTTAATAATCCCGACCCCTCCTCCCTATTTTGGTTCTTTTCACGCCGCTGTCATGTCCCCAAATACTGAGTCGAACCTGTTGCTCCCGGCTCGGGGGGGGCCACAAATAGCTTAAACAACACAGTGAGCAGGGGCAGGAGGGGTGAACGTCCAGGGAACCCGTCGTAGGAGCAGCAGCACGGAGGAACGTCTCTGCCACTTCAACAGGATCCTTTCGGAAGGTTAGTCTGACCACGCTCCTCCACACTCAGAGAACCTGATCTGCCCGGGCTGTACGTAACCTCTTTTCCCAGGATGACTGTGTGCATGAGATTTCTGTGGCTTATAAATAACGGCTCCTCTTGCTTTGACCAGATGAGAGGAGAGAGTAAGAGAATACACACGATGAGAGAAGTCCTCCATGGAGCTTGATGGGACTCTAGGACCGAGGTATCTTGTGACCCCCCCACCCCCTAAGTCATCCTTCTAAACCTATCTGGATCTTGCAGTTTGCTGGAGAGCTGACATGGATCACTGCAGGTAACTCTGAAGGAAGGAGTGAGTAGAAGAAAGACAAGACAAGTAGGAAGGTTTGGTGTCTGATCTCCTCGTCCACCACCCTGGTTCCTAACTGGGAACTCTGGGATCTGAAACATGGAGGCCACTACAGAAGGTGTTCAGGACGCCCTGGTTGAATTCAAGTCCACCTTGCAGGCTGCGGTGAAGGAGGTGCACGTGGACGTCAGTGCCTTCAAGCAGCGTATAGAGCAGAGGATAGACGAGCTGTGCGTGTCCAACGGGCCCCTGGCCGAGGCGGTGACCCGGCTGGAGGAGGAGAACCTGCAGCTCAGAGCCAGGCTGGAGGTTCTCAGCCGCCTGGTGGAGGGCATCTCCGGACTAACAGTCGACAGGAGTCCTGAAGTGAAGGGGAAGAGCGAGGGGGGGAGCAGTTTAGAGAATGGACATGCACAAACACAATCCAAGACCCGGGAAGACAAGACGGGTTTGCTCTCGTCTCGGAGGTCAGAGGACAGCCTGTCAAGTCTGTCTTCATACTCTGATCCAGCCGGGTCCAGTGGAGGATCGGGCCAGGCTCCTGCTCCTGCTGCTACTGGTGCTGGTCCCAGAAACACCCCAGCACCTCCTCCTTGGAGAGCAAGGAGACATGCTGACCTCAACGTGAGTAAACTTTGGGTTTTTCTACAGCAGACAAAATAAAACTGGTCACAAGCTGCCAATGGACCAAGGTAGACGAGCATATATACTGGTATTGAATGTTTATCATATCAACGTGGTGAACACGATGTACAGGGTGTGAGAAAGATGCTGTTTTATTCACTCTTGTGTTTGTTCGCCTCGGCTTCCTCCCACTGACACATGCATGAGTGTGAAGGATTATCAGATGCCACCACTCAGCACCTTGGTTTATTATACTGTCATTTTTACAACCCTGTTAAATTATCCCATTGACAATTGGAGTCTGACCGATATATGAGTCGGGCCAATACGAACCTTTCACAGACATAACATGTGTATTTATGTTTATATCTTAGGTTTAAGGTTTATTTTCTTAAGTTAAGTTTCATCTATTTGGTTGTATTTGTTTTTTATGTATTACTTCCATCAAGGAGATTGTTTTTTTGTTTGTTTGTTTCGACGAAGGAAGTCATAACATTTTGGTGCAGATCAGGATTCAGGATTTTTTCCTCACTTTCTTTAATATTGGCACATAGGACAGGTTGTTTGTGTACATTCTTATTTCCCAGTGAATAATTAATGGACCTTAATCATAAACCATTTATTGAACAGCTGATTTATTGGTATTGAAAGTTTTTTACTTTCGGCCTCTGGCTCCAGTGAAAACCATTTAATCCTCCAACACAAAACCAGTGAGATTAACATTGAAATGACCTCGGTCCCATTACTCTTTAAAGCTGGTGTAACTTTCTTCCTCCTGACCCACATGACATCAACACAGTGACCTCACTGAAATGAATCAACTCGCTGCCGTGTCGACATCTTCTTGAACTTGGCCAAAGGATCCGGAGAACTCGACCGCTCCGAGGAAATCCAACCCGACTTTCGAGGGGCGACTTTTTTAAAAACTAGTTCTACGAATATTTGTTGCACCTGACCCTGAACATCCTCCTCTCCAGGGCACATTGTTTATAGCTCTGCTCTGTGTAGATCATCCATCAGGACACCAGGCCTCTCATCCATCACAACACCAGGGGGACATTCTTCAGCCTAAATGTCGTGACTGTAATTGTGTACGTCCCCGATAGTGTAAGGGAAGCTGGGCCTGTAAAATAATGATCCTTGTAAAGATCAGACGGGCTCAGGGAACTCAGTTTATACCTCTTCTATAAAAACCTCGGTCTATAAGAATCAGGATTTGTGGCGAGGCGCCTCAGTGAGAATCTGAGGACTCTGCAATATGTTTGTCTAATGTATATTTAACCTCTGGGGGGGGGGGGGGACGTTGTATAAGCACCGACTTATAGGCTCTGCATCACCTGCCAGGAAATACCTTCAGCTGGAGACCAAAATTAACACTTATTAATTATACAACTACCTCTATTTATCTGGAAATTACTAAATCTAAAAAATGATCAGCACCTACCACCGCCGCCCCCCCCCCCCCATCGCAGCCCTCTATGACCTGCTTCCATAACCGCAGGTCCTCCAAAGGCCACGTGTATTTTTGGGTGAGTGATTTCAGACTGCATCTCTTCAGAGGCTCAACACGCTCGACTCCGACTTCAGCTCATCTTAAAAACAGCGAAAGGTGAAAACACGGCGTGTGAATTCAGAGGAGCGAGAAGTCTAACTTATCAATTCACAATCGATACCTGCTCGTTAAGTTAGAACTGAAACACAAACAGAGAGAGTGAACTGCTTTATATCAAAGCCCAAGAGCTATGGAGCTTTAGGGGTCGATGCAGACACCAATATTTTGGAGTAAAGAATTTCCAATACAGATATCAAGGCCCATCTATACATAAACTGCATTGATTCCTACATTATCAAACTCTTGGGTCATTTTAGGCATAAACTTTGTTGTAATATTATAAATAAAAAAAAATGCAACAAAACAAATTGAAATTGATTCAAGAAATTATCCAAGTATATACGTCTGCATTGTTTATTCTGTAAAATCAAACTTATTTAACATCAATGCAGAAACCAATATTGTGGAGTAAAGAATTTCCAATACAGATATCAAGGCCCATCTATACATAAACTGCATTGATTCCTACATTATCAAACTGTTATAATATTATACATTTAAAAAAGCAAATGCAACCAAAGAAATTTAACTTTATTCAAGAAACTATACAAGAATATACGTCTGCATTGTTTATTCTGTAAAATATAACTTATTTGACATTAATGCAGATAACGACATGTCCATGAAAGGCTCATATATGAGACTGATAAATCGTCAAGCTAATTGTTTTTGCCTTTTTAATGACGTACCTCCCACGTAAACTTTAAGGGTGTATAAATAATTTCCTGTCCTCGACTCGCTCAGGAATCTCCACCTCTCGATTCCCCGAGTGGAAAGTTAAATTTCCGTGTACGTCTCACACCCCGAGCGAGACGACCAGCTGTCCTGTCGAAACACACGCCCTGCCAACATTCCTCTCCGCTGAGGTCACCCGGGCTTTTCCCAGCCCCCCCCACTCTGACGTACGACAAGATAGCCCCCTCATTTAATACCGAGCGTTTTTTAAAATTTGATCTCATCTTTCCTTAGTGGTTTTTAAGGTGTTAATATTTTTCCGCACAGCTTAGCTAGCGATAGTCGACCTAACTTGGGAATCCAATCGTTTTTGTAACTTTCCAAAACCGACAACAGTGGTCACAACATCAATGAGTTGAAATTGTGCCTTTATAAAATGTCCATGTCTCATGTTTCCATTAAGCTGAAGCCAAAACGTCTCATGATGTCATTTCACTAATGTCCACTAGGTGCCAGCTCCTGAAAATCTGTCAACGTCCTCCTCCAATGAATCATATAAAGTTAATGTTACTTTCATCACAGCGGAAAACTGCTGAGCAGATTTCCATGGCACCTATTGGAAGCCAACAAACTCTAACCGGCTCATACAGCTTACTATTCACTTTCTTTAACATTATGTTTTTTATATTTTTGTCAATTTTCCAGGGAATAATTCATTGATCGTGATGAAACAGAAATCTGGCACATTTATACTGATATTTATTAGCGTGTGAAAAATCTGTGCAACTTGGTTGAATTAAAAGAGGCTGTTGGACTTTTTACAGAAGGATGTTCTCTACTGAGTTACACATCTCGAGAGGTGCTTGTGTAAACTGTCAGCTAATCGTCTCTGTGCCACTCGGCACTGGAGCAGGAACGATCTGGACTCAAAGTGAAGTCGTGACCTTAAAACAGGAAACAAGGGGCTAAATGAAAAGATGCTCAGAAGCAGCATTGAGCTGAAACTCCAGAGGAACAACCCTCCTTCAACAAGCTCGTTGAATATGTCGATAATGTAGAATAGTTGAAGCTTAGAAAAGATGCATTGCTTGGTTGTCTGGGTTTTTTATAATGCTGGTTTAGTGTTTGACATTTGCAATCATAAAGGTTAAAATGTTAAAATGTTAGGTTTTATTTCATCGTTTAACCCCGAGGATCTTTTCCCTCTCACCTCTTCACCGATGCACGTGCCTGTGTGTCTGTGTGTGTATGTTTCTAAGCAGCCCGAGTCGACCTGGATGTAAACCCAGAGGTTGAAGGCATTAACAGGGTCAGACGGTGGTATCATGCTGCTGCTCCCTGAGCCCACAGATCACCGCGGTGCTTATCTCCTCCGTGGTGACGAGTTGACGGACTGAGTGCAGCGGCTTTATTATGAGGCTGCCAGGCAACTGCAGGTCTCTGGAAAGCAAAAGGTTGCAGAGGGGTGTTGGGGGGGGGGGGTCTAAATGCAGGACGGAGCTTCTGGCTGATATACCGAGGTGCTGGTTGAGCGGCTCAGACCAACTCCCTGATTTCCAAAGCATCCATTTGGGGCTATATTGGGACGTAAGAGGAGTTGAGTGGAAACTCTCGCAAAGAGGCTGATTGCAAAATCTAAAATAGGCTCTCGGAGGGAACATGGGTTTGTTGGCCCCAGCTGTCATGAAAGGAGAAGGTTTCAGCAGTGGACAGCTGAGGAACACACACACACACACACATTCATACACACACACACACACACACACACACACACACACACACACACAACTTAACAGATTTAAAGCTGACATTTTGTTATCCCCGCAGCGCGACAAGAGACTTCTGTTTGTTTGTTGTGAGCGGATCAGTGTTGCTGAGGCAAACACACTCACACTTTCACTTTGCATCACTCACTCCCATGACGGGTTCAAGCTTAAGCCAAATGAAGGAAAAGCTGGTTTGACCACTTTGAAAAGTCAGAAAAACAGAACGGAGAAATGAAAATCAATATCAAAGTACCTTAATCTCACTCAATGGAATACATATATATTTCCCAGGGTCAAAAAAATACAATCAATCTGATTTCAGCTCCCTGAATATGCCTGATGGTTTTCATCCAGATCCATGAATTGTTTTCTGAGAAACTGGTTAAAAATGTAAAACAAATATCTTGTGTTATTATTAAAACCTTTTGTTCAGATCTACTCCAACACTTAATGACTTCCTTCCTGAACTGCGCCGCTTCCTTCCACTGAATTTCCTGGAAATCTGTTCAGTAATTTTTGCATAATCCTTTGTTTGAGGCAGTTAAAACAATATACATTAAAAATGTGAACAGACAAAAGCAGAAAACATAAGCATGGATTCCTACACATCTCTGTGTGCATGAGTATAAGTCATCTTACTCTTCATAGTGGATGATGTTGTTTATCACATCGCTCCTCCATTACTGTGGTTTGCTCTTTCAGTCTTGGACTTACACATGAAAACTCTCCAGCCTTTTGAGAATTGCATGTTTTGAACTTCTTGTCTTTCCCCGAGCAGGGCACTGATGCAAAGGGAGAGAAGCAAGTCAGTGCAGCTCCAGAGGAGAACGGGAAACCAGGTGGGCTGATGGTCTGACAGGTTTCACACCAGTCACCTGACAAGCCGAGCTCACCTGTGGTCCTGCTTTTTTCAGAAAGCTCCTCAGTGGATGTTGGTGATGCAGCTGGAGGTGATGGAGACGCTCCTCAGGCTCATCGGCCTCTCGCCTCCGTCACCAAACCAAACCCTGAAGCTGCCGTCATCACGAGTTCCCTTCAGACTGCAGCCGAGACACAGACAGGGACAGGTCGGTTCACTGAAGCTCACATCACCATCTAACCCCATGTAGACGAATGTCGCGAATTTGCCTCAAACCCCATTCGGGTCTTTTTATCCCACTAATGCCTGATGGTGCAAATACTACACATACCATGAAGGTATTGGAAGTACTCTGCTGTCATCTAGTGGTCGGAGTGGAAAATACATACTAGCCCCTTGGTACTGTGCAGCAAAGTTATTTTGAGATATTAAGCTGTATTTGAAATACTGTGATGATGGAACAGCAATGATTGTACAGAAACATATGTTGTTATTCAATTTCAAGCAAAAGCAGCATCAGTATAATAATCTACATACCAGAGACTGGAAAATTTGTTAAATTACGGTTATACCCCATTATGCCTAATGTCGCTAATTTGCCTCATACCTAAATTTTATATCTATTGTATATGCTATATTGAAATCCACAATTTCCACTTAATTTAGCATCTGTATGACAGCCAAAAACACAAATAATATTTTTTTTATATATTGGAAATTAATTCAGGCAATAAGGGGTTAAATGTTATACAAAAGGAAATAAACAACTTTAGAATATAAAACTATAACTCAACAAATGGTTTATTATATACAAGTGAAGTTATTGTGCATTTATACCTGAAAACCTGTAATAATTCATGTCACATGTCAAAATACCGTTTATCTTCGCTCCTAAGAACTCAATCCACATTTTCTCTTTCAGAACAGGAAGAATCGGCTCTTCTGAACAAACCCTCCTTTCCTCTCACGTCCATGACAAAAACCAGCTCCGAGGCTCCTTCTGCCTCCCAGTCTCCAGCCTCCGTGGTTCCAGTAAAACCAGTGGAGTCCGCTGCTAGATGTGGTGAGTGGAGGATTCTAGTTTCTCATGGATGCAGCTGTTTCTCTCCAGTCTCGTCCCAGGTGGTCGCCCTCCATGGAGATGAAGATATATTTCATAGACGTTCATAGTTTAGTCTCTGTGTCTGATTGCTGTTAAACATCCATCACACTTTGACTTCACTCGATTCTCCCTTTTTCAGATGCTGACGAGCCTCTGCCGCATCTTCCCGTCACTGCCATGAAAACCAAACCTGCTCCTGAGGCTCCGCTGAGCTCCAGATCTGCTCCGGGTCCGGCAGCAGAGCCCAGAGCTGCAGAGGCTCCAACTCCCAGTAGGTTTCATTTGTGGACACTGGGAGCAAGTGAAGACACGTCGTCTGGGACAAATAATTTTGTATTATTTGAGCCTTTTCTAGTTTTAGTTTTATCTTATTTTGTTCAGGGCATCAACTTAAACTGACACTTTAAACTCTTTTCCCCCTAAAAAAATGATTGTTCAATTCAATCATGATATAGACTCAAAAACACTCAAATGCAACCTCATCTCATCATATTATGATTTTCTTTTCGTTCCATTTGTGCCTAAATTTCCTGTTTTCCATCTCCTCATGTGCAGCTTCACCTGGAGCCAAGGATCCGGGCTCTGGAAGAGAATATCCATTTAGACGTGGTGGGAACATCACATGGCTGCAATATCCTGATGTTCTCAGATTTAGATTCATCTGTAGATTGTAATGTGCTTCATTTGTTTTTTCGTTAGACGCTGGTGAACCCAAACCACACCTTCCTCTTCCTGCTGCAACCAAACCCATCACAGAGTCTTCGTCACCAGCTTCACCAGCTCAGTCGTCTCCGGCTCTGTCAGCGTCCACGGACCCGACACTGAAACCCGGAGAATATCCCTTTAAACGTAGTGAGTTTCAGGATTTGACTCAGGAGTAAATGTTTTCAATTCACTCTATTTCCTTTCATCTCTTCAAAAAATATGTTTTTCCCTCATTGATCCAGTTCCAGTTCTGAAAACCCCCAGTCCCAGTCTGAAGAGGAGTGTGAGCTTTCCTCAGCCTGCAGGTAAAACACACACAACCCTCATTAGGCCTGAAACAGTTCACTGAGGCTTTCAACTTTTCAAAACCGCTCTAGAATCTTAAGTTTTTGTCATTTAATAATTGTTTTGTTTGTTTTTCTCCTATTTAGAAAAATTACTTCCTTCCAAATCCATCATCAAATCTGGTTTCTCACCTCATTTGGACAAGTGAGTTTTAACAATGAATCTTTTGTTTGACTTCTTATTCACTTTGGTTTGACTGATGTTTCTGTTGGTCTAAAGCCACGTGGGCGACTTGTTGTTTCTCCACAGGAAGAAACCTGGAGGAGTGGAGTTCAAACAGGACCTGATGAAGTCTCAGACACTCCCCCGCTCCAACGGGGCTCAGGCCAAACGAGCTCTCTTCGAAAGGATGAACTCAGAACCGACCAAGTGAGTGGGACTGAATTAATTTCTCCATTTAATCCTGATCCAGCCACAGACACAAGTGACAAGCTGCTTTTCTCTCGAACAGGCCGAAGGACTCGAAGCCCAAACTGAAACGCTCTCAGAGCTTCTCCAGCAGTGGAATCAAACAGATTCTCTTGGAGTGGTGCCGCTCGAAAACTATCGGATATCAGGTATGAAAACTGGGTATAAGATACTACACATCTTAAATCTGTTAGGTTAAAACTACTGAACGACTGATTTATCGTTAAGCCAATAAACATCTACCGATATGAGCATTTCACAGACACATCTGTGATATTTTCCCTTTCAGAACATCGACATCCAGAACTTCTCGTCCAGCTGGAGCGACGGGATGGCGTTCTGTGCCCTGGTTCACTCCTTCTTCCCTCTGGAGTTCGACTACAACGAACTGAACTCCGCCAACCGCAAACACAACTTGGGTCTGGCGTTCACCACTGCAGAGTAAGTGACTGTGTGTGTGTGTGTGTGAGAGTGTGTGAGTGTGTGTGTGCTGTTGTAACTCAGGTAATTCAGATTTCCAGAAGGAAAGAAGTTTAGTTTGCTGGCAGACGCAAGTTTTGTGATGGAAAATGAAATTTGAGAAACTTAAACCTGAACTGTGGGATCATGCAACTCGGCCAAAACCAACTTTAAAACACTCCTGAAAAGTTTAAACAACTTCTATTAGAAAGTTTTTGAGTCTGGATGAAAAACAGAGACAAACTTGACTGTTTCCAAACAAACTCAGGTCTTGAATTTCTTGAGTTCAGACAGAGAGCAGATCGGTGAGGCTGCTGAGGCCTAGCCACACATGTACATGACAACATGAAGATATGTTTAAGCAGAGAGTATATAATATATATAAAAGAACTTCCACCCTCACAACATCTGGGTTGTGTAGAAGACACCCTAACCAAAACTGTTCATTTTCTTTATGATTTAAAATAAAGGATAAACAGTAGATATAGTTCAATTAGATAAGATGACGTCACGCAGAGCAAAACACTTTCTGTCTTTCGTCTGTCAAACATGGTGATTATCCTCAATCCTCCTTTAGATGATCATCAAAAACGAGACATTAGTATTTTTTTCATTTAAATTTGGAACCATAATCGATTCTTTATTTGCCAAAATTTAAATCAAATGTCCTTTTCTTCTAGGAGTAGGAGTAAATCTTTATTTTAGCTGTTTAGCTCCATTGACAAAATTGACTTCTGATCTCTAGATGAACTGAAACCAATTCTGGTGGAACAACATTAACAGTCTCTGGTTTAACTGCAGCACAAAGCAGGACGTGCTTTGAAAATGACTGATTGTTTCATCATATCTATTATTTATTCCATTCGAATCACTTTATATTTTATTCATCCTTATGACCGCATGGTGCTTCCTTGTTCCAGGGTGCAGGCCGACTGTATGCGCCTGATCGAGGTGGAGGACATGATGGTGATGGGAGAGAGGCCCGACCCCATGTGTGTGTTCACATACGTCCAGTCGCTCTACAGCCACCTGAAGCAGTTTGAATAACTCTGTATCAGAGTCGATGAAGAAGTCCAGATGTTTTTTAAACCACAGTGTGACGTGAACACTTTTGATTGGCTGAATTAATGTGAAGCCTGAAATCAACCTCTGACGATGAAAAGCAATAAGAAACCAGTTGTTCAAATAACTTCAATCCCATCTGATCAGTTTTATACTGTGTGTGTGTGTTCACCCTCATTTCCTTCAGTATTGATTGCAGACAACTGATTCTAATAATGCTCTGTCTTACGACTCGTGCGCCTCCGATTGTTTCTGTATTTACAAAAGAGGCTTTTTGAATTAAAATAAAATAAAAGGGAAGTGAAAGAAAAAGTTAATAGTTTGTAAACCGGCTGTCGACAGGGATGTGAATGAGTGAAGTTACATATGAGAGATTTATGAAGTGTTGAGATGCTGCAGGAACGATAAATGGAAGTTTTGCCTTTTGAATCTTGAAATAAAGCAGTTTTCTAATGATTCTTTGTGTTTTTATGATTCTTGCCGACTTCACAACAAAGACCCACGATCAGGACGTAGAGTATAAGTGTGATACTGTAAATATTAAAGGCGTTTCTACACAACAAAGTTTGACACAAAAAGGGACAAGTAAACATTTAAAGAAAAATTTAAATCTTAACATTTTAATGACACAGTTGCAGTTATAACTGATAAGTTCAAACATAATCAGGAACTGTTTTGGTAGTTTTTAAAGTAGTTTGATGAAAATGTAGCTTTGATTCACTTAAAATGAAAATTTGGGGGGTTACTCATTACATTCGTTAAGGCTCTATCTAAATAGAGGACAACCTTAATTAAGGAAGTGAAAAGGGTATATTTTCTGATTAAGAGTTATGATATTAATATACTTATGTTTTACTTCAGAAATTAATCAATTGTAAGTGACAAGTGTCTTGAGCAGATGTGTCAGCAAAATAAGATAAAACAATTTAAGTGGCATGTTTATGCAGTGGTATTATTATGTATTTATGTTTTATATAAAGCTTTTGTAAAAAATCATTTTTATATATATTATATATTATATACAAGTTTTCAGAATAAGATATGTTGAAATGGGCTTCAGATTTAACCGCGAGTTTACATCGCCATCTACTGGTGGACACTGTTTAGTGCACAGTGCCACTTACCAAAAAAACGATTTCAAATCAGAAGATATTTGCTGGTGTATTTGTGCAAGTACAAATATATAAAATATAGAAATACGAAAGATAAATGATACATGAACAACTTCTATAAGCCCCAGGGGAGGGACTGTGTAATACGTTGTTACTTAAACTTTCATTTGAACTCTTTCAAGAAGCCAAACCACCCAAAGTCCTTTGGGTGATATCAAAACTTTGTTTTATGTAATGATAAACAATTTTCTGATATTTTTATAAAACATCCCATTTAAATCAAAAACAATCTGCAGAAAAGTTTAATTAGTTGGTTAATTGTGCTGCGTTCACGGCTCCAAAGGAGTTGGAAAATCTAAAACATCTAAACTAATACAATCCTTTGAGTCATTTCTTAGATTTAAGTCTTTACACTCGGTAAAGTAAATTATTTAACAGACGCTCAGAAAACAGCGAATGATCATTTAAATTAAAACAAACATTTGACTCGTTGAATAAAGTCAGTTAATGTTCAGCTTTGATTTGCAGCATTTCTTTTCCGAAGGGTCCCTGAACGCATCGCTTCCCATGGCCCAGGCATCACTTCCGGTAGATGAGGTCAACGTTTCCCCTGATCCGCCATTTCAGTCCCAGTTACTTTCTTGTTGCACATTAGTTTTCAAACAATTCTGTGATTTTTTTTACGTTTTCACCCTGAAGTGAAAATCCTTGTTCGAGCCTCAACGTGAACTCGCTCCGAGCCAACGCCTCGATGCTACTTAGCGGAAGTTGCTAACCTGTTAGCATCGTTTCCCCCGGGCGGGCTGGGCGAGTCGAACCCGAAGTTTCGTGTATGAGTCGCGGGTAGACGGAGAGGCCCTTGAAGCCTCGGACTGGATTTCGCAGCCATGGCCGGGAATTTCGACGCCGAAGACCGAGGGAGCTGGTTCTGGGGGAGGCTGAGCCGCCAGGAAGGGGTGTCCCTGCTCCAGGGGCAGCGGCACGGCGTGTTCCTGGTGCGGGACTCGATCACCAGCCCCGGGGACTACGTGCTGTCCGTGTCGGAGAACTCCAAAGTGTCCCACTACATCATCAACAGCATCAGCAACAACCGGCAGTCAGGTAGCGTCCATTGCTTCCTGTCTTCACTTCACTGCTGAGATTTGTCCTGATTTGTCCAGGAGTTAGTCCCATCCCCGCCAAACCCCACTGACAAAATGTCCACTTTAACACAATCACACACAATTCGCCAAAATACGTTCACTTTTGCACATTTTTATATCATTTTACCTTTAATCAGAGTGTTTTCTTTAAATCGGCGTGTGTTTAACGTCATGTTCTGCACCAATTTAAACAAAATTAAAACTTTATTAACATGTGCTCCCCTCATCCGCCCGCTACTTTGGACGCTGTTGCTAACGAGCTAGCTCCCCTGGTTAAAGCAGAAATCTGACTTCAGCTCCAACTCTTTTAAATTGAGAGTATCCACTTGTTGCTTTATGTAACCCGATCCTCTTGTGTAATGTATGTTAACACAACCTGGCTGTGTTGAAAGTGAAAGTTACGTTGAAAGTGTGTGTTAGCCAAGTGGAGTTAAAGTTAGGCGCTTTTTACATGGAGTCTGGTGAAACTTTTTTTTAGCTAGCTCGCCATCAACAATCACTTGCATTGTAAAACCGTAAAACTTGTTGTAAGGGTTTGAACACATGTGTCCCGAGGTGGGTTGTGTGTCCGTGGGAAGGCAGCAGAGGTGCAGGGAGGTGGGCTGGGTCCTGGTGGTCCTGGTCCTCCTCCTCCTGCTGCTGCTGGAGGGATGAATGGAACTGGGCTGTCACTACTGGGGGGATGACTGGTCAGATTGGCGTCTGTGGAATGTCTGTGATCTTTCCCCTGGTGCACAGCCCCTCTCTCTCTCTCAGGTCTGCTGCCTCTGTGCCTCCAGCTCCTCGTGGCTGTTGCACAACTCTCAAGGGCTTCCTGAGGATCGGGTGGTTCCCATCCAGGTGTAAATCAACAATCGTGGGATATGTCATCGTAGATTAAGTGATTGATGGGTTGGACCGAAATCAAAGTTAGGTTCATTTTGAATGATTTTAGAATAAATAACAAGAAGTTGACTATCCCGTTCGAAGGTCTTCTGCTCAGGTAGATGTTTGCAGCCACCAGCGGATGTTATGAACATAACCTTAGTGTCATCAAGTGTTTCGACCACATAATCAGCGGTACAGGTCAAACCTGAGGGTTCACAGAGGCTAAAGGTGAATCTGACTGGCTACTGGTTTGTAGGGCAGTTCTATGAAAGCCAGAGAGGCGGTGGACTAGTGGCAGAAACTTGGACTATGGGCAGATAAGGTCTGTGGTTCGTCTCTGGTTGGACTCCACGGAGAAACAACAAAAAGACAAACCTGGATTGATCTGTCCAAAAATCCAAGAGGATTCTCCCTACCCTGTCTAGTGCCCCTGAGCAAGGCACCTTACTCCCCCAACATCTGCTCCCCGGGCACCGTACATGGCTGCTCACTGCTCTGTGTGTCCTGCACCAGATGGGTTAAAGGCAGATGTTAAATTTCCCTACAATTGCATGAGTGTGCTTGTGCATGTCTGTGCATGTGTTTGGGACAAATAAATGTATCTTAATGTATCTTAATGTATCTTAATGTGGCCGCCAGGAAGATCAGACAACATTAATCCCTTTACGTCTTTTTAAATGAAACACCGTCCCAACATAGGACAAGAAGGAGAATATCCCTTGTTTGCTATGCCGCACTAATTTATGCAGATGTTAGGGACATGTCTTCATATGTGAATAAGAATAAAATCTGTGAGCAACTTACACCCTCAGAGAATGAACGCCACAGAACTTCTTTTATCATCCAGCTTTCATCCCTGAAAACGGATATGCAAATCAATAAATTCCGGAATACACAACAATGGCCTTTTTAAATAAGAATAATCTTGTGTACGTTACACAACTCTACAGCGAGTAATCTGGCCAAAAAAGGTGATATTTTCGCGAACTGGAAAACACTACTACTAATTGCTGAAGCTCCATCAGGTAATATTGTCAGTATTATCTGATATTATTGGAGCATCTCACTGATTTACCACAAACATTTGCATAAGGTAAACAGCAAAACAACAACACAACAGTATTCCTGTTTGTGACTCTGTCCTAGATGTGTGCCGGGTATTTGGGCGGCTCATGGAACCCCTGCTGTGATAATGCTGGAGCTCCATCTGTTCACTTGCTGTCACGAGGCCCACAGCTTGTCTGGAACATCAGATTATTATGGAACATGCATGTTTTGGTGTATATGATGTAAATGTATGAATGAGAAGTTGCCAAATGGGCCTTTTGTCCTATCGAATGCCCGTTAGTTCCCACATCAGGACATGATTAGACGGTTAATCCTACATTTACAATGTCTGGAAGAGTGCGGCCACTCGTCATGCAACTTCAGGTTCTGTCTACATATGTCACAGTTTAGTTGATTGATTTGTTTCACTTGTGTTTTTAATTTCCACAAATTCACAAAATCCCTTTCCTCCTCTGCCAGGTTTGGCTCCTCCTCGGTTTCGGATCGGGGATCAGGAGTTCGAGGCGCTGCCGGCCCTGCTGGAGTTCTATAAGATCCACTACCTGGACACCACTACACTCATAGAGCCCATCAGCAAGGCCAAGCACACGGGCTTCGTCCCCTCTGTGGGGGTCCCGGTGCAGCCGGACGAGGCCGAGTTTGTCCGGGCACTGTTTGACTTCCCGGGAAACGACGATGAGGACCTCCCCTTCCGCAAGGGTGACATTCTGCGTGTGCTGGAGAAGCCTGAGGATCAGTGGTGGAACGCCGCGAACCAGGAGGGCCGAGCCGGGATGATCCCCGTGCCCTACGTGGAGAAGTACCGGCCCGCCTCGCCCACCAACGCCGGTCTGGGTCCCCCTTCTGCGGGGGCAGGACAGGGGGGGCAAACTGCAGGGGTAGCGGCTAGCACAGACGGAACAGGGGCGTCGCCGCCCACCCCTGTGGGGGACCCAGGCCAGTACGCCCAGCCTGTCGTCAGCACTCAGCTTCCCAACCTGCAGAATGGGCCTGTGTTTGCTCGAGCCATTCAGAAGAGGGTGCCCAACGCCTACGACAAGACGGCGCTCGCTCTTGAGGTAGCTATCCCACCCTCCCTCCCTCCCTCCATTCATTCTCTCCAAGACTGTCTTTCTATTAACCTCTTTCACTTCTCTGGTGTCAGTTAGGAAACAGTAGAGGCAGCCTAGATTGTCCAGGTCCTTAATGGCTCACTCATGCATGTGAGCACACACACAGTCTCTTTACAAATGCGAGCTGACAGTGCACATGAAGACACTCACAGTGGGATGTCTTTATATAGAAGGACAGACATGGATCCTGTATAATGAGTCTTCTTTATGTTGGATTAATGTGAATGCTGCATTCATTGCTGCTGATGAAAAGAGGCACATTGGCTTCAGTTGTTTTCTCGGAGCAAATAAATCAACAGTTTGTTCGGATTAGAATAAAATGGAAATGGGGGTGGAGGTTAATAAAGACAGTTTGACAAAGACAAGTCACCCTGGTGGATAATGAGCTAACTGCTAGTAGGATTTTTATGTAGTTAAATAAGTAGCCAAAGGCAGCTTGTTCATAGTAGCCTTGATAAATCATTTGTTTTTCATAAAATCTCAAACTGTGCATCACAGTTAAAGTAACATCTTCAAATGTGAGATTTTGACTGACCAATTAAGCTGCTTTCAGACATGCATGGCATCCCGGACAGTTTCCCTAAATTTTCCAACGTTTTGCGGGAACTTTAAGTTAAAGTTAATGTTTGAAACAACAGTTCAACTTTTGTGTAACATTGGTAAAAAACAGATGTTGAAACATGAGGATTTTCATAAGAGAAAAGTAAATAAAATAGTTGCTAATTAATTTTCTTTTGAATAACTCTATTGAATAAGACAGTAATCCTTTCTACTCTCCATCAAGTGATATGCTTGTTGGGGCTTTTATAAACACAGAGAGAACTGGATTAAGAAGAAAGCTGAATTAAATTGTATTATTGTAATGAGTCATCTCTTAAATTCCTGTGCTGTCAGTTGTTGAAGCTCTGATCTCTCTTTCTTTGTCTTTCCCACCTCGTTTATTTGAGTCCCCTAAAGAAACGCTGACGCCACCATTTTGTATGATATACGAATAATTGAAGATGGTGTATATTTGGTGCTGTTGTGTGAGATGAATCAAACTGTGATTATGAAGCTCTGCTGTGGTTTCAATGGGACACAGTATATTTGTGCCGTCCGCCCGGTTGTAGACGGTGGATTTAAGATTCAAAGTGTTTATCTATCAGTAATTTACAACTCACAGGGATATTCCCCTTTTTAATTATCTATTTTGCTGTTCTGCATTCGTAAAAATGAAGATGGGTCAGTCAATTCTACGTCAATACTGTTCTATGTGCAGGCCTGATAGAATCTGAATCAGACATTGATCTGGTATCGATAGCTTCGAGTTGCATGAACTGATTCTGCCACAGGGCGGAGAGAGAGAGACAGTGTGTCAGCTCCATCTCTATCTCTGCATTCATCCCTGGTGTTGTCGTTTCACAGGTGGGAGACATGGTGAAAGTGACCAAGATCAACGTGAACGGCCAGTGGGAGGGCGAGTGCAAGGGCAAGCGAGGCCACTTCCCCTTCACCCACGTGCGGCTGTTGGAACAGCAGCAACCCGAGGAGGAGAGCTGAGAAGCATCCCCTGCGCACACCCCATGTTCGGAAAGATTTCTACAAGCACACAGTATATATGAACTTACGAGTAAAACCAATGAGGCGCACCTGACCCTGCCAGCACAAAACGTGTGTGGGCTGATGTTGCCTAACGTCGTCTGTCACACTAAGAGTTTACACTAAGGTTAGGCTGATATCGGGTCGCCTATATGAGCTTCTTTTTTTAATTCAACGTCACACATCATCTTTGTCTTCCTCCTCGACCGTGGCCACATGGAAAGTCTTCATACCCAGCAATGAAACATTTCCAGCAAGTAGATGGTGACATTTATGGATATTTATTGGTGTCAAATTTAAATTGAAAACACTCATGGGAATTCTTTATCTGCAGCTTCATGGTGGTCCACAACTTCCAGTAACTTCAAGGCATTTTCTTTTTTAACTTTTTGTATAATTGTTGTTGAGCAGGCGTAGAGGTAAAACATTGTTTTAAGGTTCACTCAAACCTAACCTGGTTGGTTAATGATGACTTTCAGATTGGTTGATACAGCACAAGGCTCTACCTTTTTGTCTTGTTTCTATGATTGGGCATTATTTATTCCACACTAGATCCAGTAGCAGTCTCAACTGGGATGGCACTGGGAGGTGGAGAACTCACCTCCACCAAGGCCCAACAGTCCCGATCCTTTCAATCAGGCTGCATCAAATTGCAGAAACTCAGAGAGACCAGTTCCCTGATTGTTTTAATCAGAATCTATGCAACCAAACTACAGTTGTAGAAATGAACAGTTTGACATTAGAACAATTTCTTCATCAAAGACCAGGGTTCTTAGTGAGTTCCCCCTCAAAAGAAGCTTCTAACATTATTAATTTAATCAGGTATGATTGGTGTAAAAAGCAATGAAAGATATTCAGCGGAGAAGGCATGAACATCGACAAATGAAATAGTTTGAATTAGAGTCTGACTGATGTGAACTTTTAGGGGTTGATGCCAATACCATTATTTGAGATTTTTAAACTTTCAATACCAAAATATCAGCTGACAAACATATTTATTTTTTAAAAATTGGCAGTGATTGGGAGAATGTTATCAAATTACGACGAAGAAATGTAATCCAGGCTACAAAGAAAATACAACCAAAGACATACAAAATTGTTCTTCAAATATAAACACAAATGCACATCTTTACTGCATTGTTTACTCAATCATGAGCAGGTAACAATACGTCTGTGGATGATTCATATCGGCTGATTTGTGTCGGCTGATGTTTCATTCGGGCTCTAGTTTGAATATTGATTCGGACAGTTCCAGCTGTATCAGGCACCAGTGACCGATATCAGTCAAACCCTAGTTCACACCCCCCAGTATTGAAGTCTGCACTGCACATACAGTTACACAGCAGAGTCCACCCCCCCCCCCCCCCCTCTTTTCTTCCCTGCCTGCGTATCCCTGGATGGTTAATTTCATTCATCCACAGAAGGGAAAAATAACTGATTGCCGGAGACTCAACGCTCAGCTTCTCTCACAGAATCATGAATCAGTGAGTTTTCTTCTTTTTTTTTAAGTGCCAGACTTTGAACCTCAGAGCAAAACGATCAAAGACTTTTCCTGACGTCTCGTGGAGGAGGACAGTCGGCGTCGCAGAGACCACGTCTCCAACTTACTACATGCTACCCACACTACGAACCAAGTCCTCTTTTTTTTGTACTAAAAGTGGAAAATATTATTATAGAATTGACTTTATATGAATATACACACCTTACATGCTAAATACTGTAGAAAACCTCTTTCCTTCGCCTGTTATTTTTATGTTCCTCTTTTTAAACACTATCGGGCGCCAACATGGACGACTTCAAACGCAGCCGAGTGAAAGAACAAACTGAGCGGCCTGTGGCGGAGGATGGAAGGATTCCCCGTGGGCCCTTTTAAAAAAAGATGAGAACGAGGGATTTTATTTGTCTTCCAGCAAGTTTTTTTCATGACTTAGTTGCAAATGTCTTTAAGAACAAACTCCACTCGAAACACTATGCTTTTCGTTTTTTATTTAAAAACATTAAAACAGACATGATGCCACTGTCATTTCTTCTGCCACTAAAATGCTGTGATTGTCACTTTCTGTAGGTTTATCCTTTCTCTGCTTTTTCCTCAATGAAAACACATGAGATGATTTCACGTTAATAAACAAGTCTACGGGTCATTGTGTCAAAATCCAAATAAAGTTTTAAATAGTCGGTTTCTCAGCTAAATGTGCTTTCAGGCCTCTTTCTTAAAAGCAGGGTTTTTCTATTAAAGGAGACATATTCTGCTCATATTCAGGTTGATCATTTAAATTGATGTTATTACGTCAAAGGTTACCAGGCTCATGTTCAGGAAACACATCACTGCCCTCAGACTGTCTATTGCTGCTGTTTTCAGCCTCTGTCTGAAACATTTGGTTTTAGCTCCTGTCTCTTAAAGACCTCCCTCCCAATAAATCTCCCTCTGTTGTGAACGGTCAACTAGTTCCAGCGCGTGTAGGAAATGTGGCCTATGCTTCCATTTTACCTGACTTTTTAGGGGGCGTGGCAGACTAGCCACTAAGCATGTTGCTTATACTGTGGGCTTTTACATTCACATAAAAAACATTCAGAGGAAAGAAAAACTGAAGAAGCATAACATGTCTCCTTTAACATTATCTTTTGTTTTAGCCGGTTTAGGCTATCGAACACTTAAAAGCTGTCTTTGAAATGCTTGATAAACATAATAAATGGTGATGACACTGAAAAACAATAACCAGTGAGAATAACTGTTTTTGAGAGACATTTTTTAAATGAAAGAAAATTTGGTTTCTGACACTTTCTGAGACAGAAAGTTGCACGTATAATCTCTTCCTTATCATGACCCATGAATTGGAAAGATGAGAAGTTTAGTCGTAGCGGATCTGAGACCTCAGTCAGTTTCAAATAATGAATGTTGAGAAGGAGAACATCACATACAGTCATCAGCGTTAGACCTTAACACTTCCTGGATTACACATTCGGTCAACGGTGCAAGACCTTAAATTATAAAAAGCAGCTAGAAGAATGAATATCTATATTTGTGCTTTCATGCCAACATAGAACACAGAATTTTTAGACGTCCCAAAATGTCATTTTGAGTTTATAATGTATTTATAAATTGTGGAATTTTACACTCATTTCTTTTGTCATTGGGGCTCAAATTTAAGGAAAGTATTTTTTGTATGGAACATAAATCCCCCACTTTTTTCCATTATTTGTTTAACATGTCAGAGCCACGTCTGTGGGTCATATGCAGCTCTCTATCTCTCTCTCTCTTTCTCTATATAAACACTTTCCATGGTTCACAGGCCCAAGTTTGTGTGTTTGTTTGTTATTGGAATTGATCACATTAATGATTAATATGCTGATAGAAGTCAGCTTTGTGAAACTACACGATTCACGACCTGAGTGCCTCCCTGGTATACGTGGTATTAAGGTGACCGGTTAACACTAAACGACTGTTGGTGACTAAAGTCAAATGTCTGTACAGTGCTGCTGCAAATGTGGTGATTGGGGTTCAGTAATATTTTAAAACAGAACAATAAATTTGTGTAACAAAAACTGAAAATGCAAAGTGTGATGTCAAGTGTGTTTTATTTGGTTTTATTTTTTGCATAATTTTACACAACATTTTATGGGAAGTTGTTCCTTGTGACACTTTCAATGGAAAGACGTGATTATGTTTCACAGGTCTGGTCATTCTGACTTTTTAATCTTTGACATACTTGCTTTAATGCCTTCATGCAAAGCGTTACCTGGGTATTGCATTAACATGCATGGCGCTGACCTCCCACTAATTGTTGCCTTTAAGAGAAAATATTCTCATTTCAAAGTCATTGAAAGACATTATTGTGAGTTGCTGTCCCATCGCAATTAAAGACCAATGAACTCTCCCTAGACTTTAATTTTAAATAACTTTGATCACTCTACAATATGCACCTTATCTCCTTCACAGCTCAAGAAAAAAACAGATTGAGCCTCAACAATGCCAAATAATGTTTGTTATTTTCTATTTTGCTATGATAATTTTTGATATGTTGCTTTTGTGCCGTTTCACCCTGACTCTGAAGACCAGACTTTTTTTTAAAGAGATTGTACAATATGTCAAAGTGTTATTAAAATATATTATTTTAAGTTACATTTACATTTCTTCTGTAGCATGTAATGTGTTGATATAATCTGTTGATATACCTAGTGTGAAGTTCAATTTAAAAGCTCAAAGGATTTGTATCAATGTGAAATAGAGCTAAATACAATCTGCTTACATGTTGTGTCATTAAGTAAGAAAATAAAGTTTTTTAAATAATAATTAAAAAAGCAAGTTACACATTTTGTGTTTAATTTGGCATTGTCCCATTAATGCACCTAAAAATATACACAAAACTTCTTTGAATCAATGTTTTCACTTCAGATGGATAAAGTACTTGTTTACCTTTAAGGAGTGGCTTTATTTAACAACACTAAACAAGGGATTCGGGATTTTTAAACTAAAATCAGATTAAAAGTTCAATATTTATAAAAAAATATAATTTAATACACTTCTACATTCAACATATATGTACATAAAACGGTCTGGGGTTTGGTTTTGAGTTAATTTTGCATTATGATGTACTTTTTGAAAGTCAAGTGTGATATGAGCCAACAATAAATCTGTGTTTTATCATTTTTAAATATAAATAAAAGTGCCCGGTTGGTTTTATATGTATGCTGAATTGAAGAGGGGATCAAGTGGAGCACAATTTAATGAATTATTGGGATTTTAAATCAAAATTAATGTGTGGGTGTGCCGGGCGCGTCTGGTGCGGCCCCCTGCTCCCGGCTCTGGTCCCGGTCCCGTCTCTGGTCCTGATCCCGTTCCCGGCTCTGGTCCTGCTCACGGCTCTGGTCCCGGTCCCGGCTCTGGTCCCGGTCCTGGCTCTGGTCCTGATCCCGGTCCCGGCTCTGGTCCTGGTCCTGGTCCCGGTCCCGGCTCTGGTCCTGCTCCCGGCTCTGGTCCCGGCTCTGGTCCTGGTCCCGGTCCCGGCTCTGGTCCCGGTCCTGGCTCTGGTCCTGCTCACGGCTCTGGTCCCGGTCCCGGCTCTGGTCCCGGTCCCGGTCCTGGCTCTGGTCCTGGTCCTGGTCCCGGTCCTGGCTCTAGTCCTGCTCACGGCTCTGGTCCCGGCTCTGGTCCTGCACCAGGCTCTGGTCCTGCTCCCGGTGTCATGCTCCCGGCTCTGGTCCTGGTCCCGGCTCTGGTCCTGCACCCGGCTCTGGTCCTGGTCCCGGTCCCGGCTCTGGTCCCGGTCCTGGCTCTGGTCCTGCTCACGGCTCTGGTCCCGGTCCCGGCTCTGGTCCCGGTCCCGGTCCTGGCTCTGGTCCTGGTCCTGGTCCCGGTCCTGGCTCTAGTCCTGCTCACGGCTCTGGTCCCGGCTCTGGTCCTGCACCAGGCTCTGGTCCTGCTCCCGGTGTCATGCTCCCGGCTCTGGTCCTGGTCCCGGCTCTGGTCCTGCACCCGGCTCTGGTCCCGGCTCTGGTCCTCGTCCCGGTCCTGGCTCTGGTCCTGCTCACGGCTCTGGTCCTGGTCCCGGCTTTGGTCCTGCTCCCGGCTCTGGTCCTGGTTCCGGCTCTGGTCCTCGTCCCGGTCCTGGCTCTGGTCCTGCTCACGGCTCTGGTCCTGGTCCCGGCTTTGGTCCTGCTCCCGGCTCTGGTCCTGGTTCCGGCTCTGGTCCTGCACCCGGCTCTGGTCCCGGCTCCCGGTCCTTCTCCCGGCTGTGGTCCTGGTCCCGGTCCCAGCTCTGGTTTTGCTCACGGCTCTGGTCCCGGTCCCGGCTCTGGTCTCGGCTCCCGGTCCTTCTCCCGGCTGTGGTTCCGGGAGGGAGGGAGGGTGTGGGTGTGGACACTTGCACCGGATGCAGCGGCGCCGCCATGTTTACGCCTCTGGCACCGGTGGCTCTTCCAACCAGCGGAGCCGCGGAGCAGTAGCTGAAACCCGCCGAGCAGCCCTTCTACCTTCCCCGCCTGTTTCCCCCCGGGACGCCACCACCACCAGCCCAGCGCCATGTCGGAACGAGATGATTGCGTGGACCAGGCTAAGCTCGCCGAGCAAGCCGAGAGATACGACGGTAAGCCCCGGTGTCAGACCCGGGAGGGAGCGGAGCTGCCCCGGCTCTTCTGCCCCCCTCCTGCCGCCTCCTGCCTCCTGGCTCCCGGCTGCAGGTAGAGCGGTTCTCATGGAAGCGTCTGGAGCGAGGAGGGAGACAAAATGGCGGAGGTTTCTCCAGCGGAATAAGCCGCTGGATGGTTTTATTTAACCGGCTCCATGTGAGAGGACCGCGGGGATGAACCGGGTCGTCCGGCTCTTCGGTGTCTTATTACCGGTTACATTAAGCTAAGCTAGCCCCCTCCCCCGGCTAGCGGTGGTTAGCTGCCCGTGTGGGATGCTACCTACCGGGGCTAGCCTCCTCCTCAGCTAGCCTCCTCCTCAGCCAAACACAATTAAAATGCAACACAGCAGACACACACCCGCCGGGAAACACACACTTCACCCCGGGTGGAATCGGGAGAAACCACCCGACTCATCCTGGGTGTTTCTCCCCGGAGAGAGGTGGCGATTTAAAGCGATAACTTAGCATCGGCTAATGCTAACAATCATGTGTTCAGCAGGGGAGGACCATGCTAGCTGGTCCAACTGGTTTCAGCCTGTGGGAAACTTCATTGGGATCATATTCAGAATAAACAAGTAATTTTACTTTAAAAAAAAATTCATCACAGGTAATACACCATCAGCTGGTTTCATTACACTGCAGTATTTGTATTTAACTTGTATGCTGCTGCTTTAAAGGGGCCAGGGATGCTTGCATTTTACATACTGTAAATATAATTAATTCACATATTTACAGTAAATCCATTTATTAATGTCTGGTTATGTTTCTGATATTTAACTATTTAAATCTAACCAACGCCTGCATTGCTTGGCTCCTATAATAGAGGAGCCAGTCCATGGAAAACCACAGGGGTCAATACATATGTGCATGAATGCATGACTACACCAAATATGAGTTAAATAATAGTTATGGTCAATAATTCATCCCCTAACATTGTGCGTTAGATGTGCTGCACCTGCCAACACTGTCTGTAACCTTTCTGCAAACAGACTTCATTGTCAGTAGATGTTTTCCCTTCCTCCTTGTTCCATATGCAGCTGGTCGAGTCAGTCGAGCACCTCAGGTTATGTACGTTTCTCTAAAGAATACCTATAGAAACTGAGGAGCAGGGGAGGACCATGCTAGCTGGTCCAGCTGGTTTCAGCATACGGGTGGGCGATAGTTATCATCTACTAGAATATCTTGTTTTTAACGTTGTGCAAGCTCACGTTATCGAGATAAAGATGATTCATGCACCACACATTCACGCTCTGCATGTCGATATGTTTGGCCGATCAGATGGAGGCCTGCGTCTCTAGATGATAAATGAAACACATTCAGATGTTTGACTGGGGGTTTTCCGTCAGTGAATCATTGTCGGAAGAGAATCAGAAGAAAATAGAGAGAAAAACGCCTCCTGATTTAATTCTGCTGTGGTAACTTCTAGTGATCATGTTTGTCCCGGGCTCAGATTTAAATATGAGCACATGATTGTATCAAAGAATTGTGAAGTTTATTTATGATTAGGGTTGCAAAGGGGCGGCAAGTTTCCGGTAAATTTCCGGAAACTTTCCATGGGAAGTTAAGCTCGGAAATTTGGGGAATTTTGAAAAAAAACTACTCAAATTAAACGCTGAGCAATAAAAACATCATTCAAAACTCTATTTTAAAGATGTATGGAATGCAGCACACACTGCACGTTGAGTTTCAACCCTCCACTGTGCATTCTACCATCACATGCACAGATAACTCCCAGCATCCTTCACTCTACAGCAGGGCTATTGAGGCCTGCTGTAGAGTGAAGGACTAGTCAGGTAAGTTTCAATGATATTACTGGGAAAATATATTAGCATGCTGATTGAGGATTGTTCATCTGTTCATCTAGCCTATTTCCATTCATTTATCCATCAATTGTAAAATATTTTCACAGACGATTCCAATTGTTTGGCTAACTATTTATATCTCTGGCATTGCATTAGTGTTTTTTTACGAACTTTTTTCTCATCTTATTCTACAGAACAATGTCACGTGCACTCTCATGTGTGGAGGTATTTCACCCCATCCAATGTAGAAGGAAAGGCTGTGTACATTTGCAAATACTGTGCAAAGACCTATGTTAAGAATGACACAACGATGCAGAAGCATATAGTCAAGTGCCCAAAGTTTCCTCAGTGCTCAAATCAGCCTATAACAAAGCAAAATGTTTTTATTTATGTCTGTATATGACAAGGTGAATACAGTTAGTATAAATTATCCACACAATTTCCAGTATATTCCCGTTAATTCCCATGGAAAGTTTCCAACTTTGAATATTCCCGGAATTTTGCAACCCTATTTATGATCCAAGAACCTGAGGGGAGGAACAGCTCACACACACTGACTCCGTGGCTCTCTGTGTCTGTCACTCTCAGTCTCAATCACAAACAGTGTGATCGAGCACATGTATAAACTCAGTCTGGGTTAAAACAAACAGAGTTTATAAAACTTGGTAAATGTATGTGGAGCTGGCGGGGAGTGCTCTTTGTTTTGATGCAGTCGCCGCAGCGCGAATGATAGACACAGGAACAGTAAATTACAGACAGAGCTGCTAAAGACTGTAAAAAAAGAAACTTTTCACTTCCCAAACATGAGTGAAAAGACCCAAATAACATGAAGCAGTCGCTGGCATTGAAATACTTGGGTCACAGGCTCTCTTTGAACAATGCTCAGTAGTTGCAACCAAGAAAAAAAAAAAAAAATAGAAATATTATAAAATAGAATATCAATAAAATAGAATATCAAAAATTTAACATAGAAAATAAAATATATATATCAAAATATATCTTTACAGATGAGGAGAAAAATAAAACAATAGTTCAATTTGTGCAGTAGTTCAAATATGCCTATCACAATATTAAATGTTATTGCATGTTTTTCAAATATCGCACAGCCCTATTTCAGGCTCTTATAAAGAGAGTAAATCAATTAATGTCTGATTATTTTTCTGATCTTACCAAAGCCTGAATTGCTTTGCTCTTATAATGGAGAAGCCAGTCCATGGAAAACCACAGGGGTCAATCTATTTGTTCTATATGCAACTAGTTGTGTAAGTCTAACCCTTCAAGTTATGCACGTTTCTCTAAAGAAAACCTACAGGAACTGAGAAGAAAAAGAGCACGGTGGCGATCAGGTGTTCTGCTGTGCAGGAGGGGCAGTCGACTAAGTGATTGTGGCGTTCCCTCTTTCATGTTAGGCCCCTCCCTCATTCCTGTAAGGGGTTGCATCACATTGATCAGCTCGTAGGATCTCTGGAGCCTGACATGTTCAGAAAATGCTTTAACAGAGCAGGGAGGTCATGGAGTGTATTGGAGTGAGGCCTTGTTGGAGGGTGAAGTGATCAGCACACTGCTCCTCCTGGCCTGTAACCACCGAGTATCAGGTTTCACCAGCATGCTGCAGAGAGCCCTGCTATTGGCTTCGACAGATAACACCCTGTCTGTGCAGTTAAAAGCTGATTGATTCTTGCCTGAAGCCGAGCGAGCTCAGCTTGGTGGGTGTGACCCGTCGACAACTTTAGTTCCAACCACCTGACGACTACCAAACCAGTTTGTCGAGGTGGTTATCTTCCTGCAGTGTCTTCTTGAGCTGCACCGTGTGATTTGGTCCAAGAGAGTCCGTGCTGTCTCTGTTTATTGTCACTTGACGGGGAATCACCATCAGAGCTGAGTGTTAAGTATTATTTTTCTGCGGTGCAGTTGCTGATCCACCGAGCAGCCAAATATCCCCGCCCGTTTCCCACCGGGACGCCATGAACAGCCACAGCAGCCGAACACCTCGGCGGAGAGAGAAGAGTGTGTGTGTGCCAGGCATAACTTGCCGAACAAGCCGAGAGATACGACGGTAAGCCGCCTCTCAGATTCGGTTCGGAGCAGAGCGCCTGGTCTCGCTGCGCAGGTAGAGCGGTTCACAGGGAAGGGACTGGTGTGAGGAGACAAAAATGGTGGCGACCTCTCCAGCCGAATGAGGCACTGGACAGTGTTATTTAACCACGTCCGCCTCCATTTGGAAGAACCGCGAGATGTGTTGGACGCTTCAAGAACCGCTAGTGCTAGTTACCAGCCCGTGTTGGTTGGTAGCTATCGGGCTAGCCTCTCCTCAGCTCCGACACACATCAAGCCAAACTCAATTCAAATAAAACACAGCAAACAAACACACGCCGTGAAACACACTTTCATTTAATATCGTGTTTGGAAAGTGAGAGAAAAAGCTGAAATCTCCTGGAAAATCCAGTTTTGCTTTTTGTTAAGAATTTACTAACAGGCCATCTACCAGACCTCTATTCAGACCTTCGACCATTAACACTTGAAAAGGCCAAGTTACGCTGAGGAGCAGGTTCCCGTCCACATACTAGTTTAGGCATGAGAGTGTTTTGAATAGGCGGCTCCTGGGTATGTTAGGAATGGCAGGAAACGCTGTGTATATGTCCCCAGGTCATGCTACATGGTAGCACATGAAGTTAAATCATCCTTTCAACGTTAACATTAGTCACTGCTGGTGACTGTGGTTGTAGTTGTTGGGTTTAGAGATCAGCAACTTAAACGGTTGGTTCAATTGGTCATAGTGTTTGCCTCAGTTGGTGATGAACAAGAACCTGGGCACTGATAAGGTAGCATGGCATGGTAGAGGTGAGTAGCTCCATGGTTCTCACACGTTTTCTGGCACGCCCCTTTCAGAAGCAGACTTAAGTTCAGCTGAAAAAAAACATAAAACACAGGAAGCGAAATGACATAGTAAAAGTAGATGGTTGTAAATAAGTGATGTGAACATTTCTAAAGGGTTAATCATAGATACTAAATACTTGTCCTTAGTTAGGGATTGAAATATAAGAAAGACGGTGTAAGTTTGTGAGAGGGTGACACATGTGACAAAAAACGCTGAAAGAACAAATCAAATTTGTTTCAAGACATTTTTCACTCAATCTTGTGGTTTTTGATCATTAAAGAGCAACTGAATTCAAGTTTGTTTTAAAAAGATTTCAAAAATTCAGAATTACTTATGAACAATATATTTTCCTCCATATTCTGTTATGTAAACTAGGGATGGGCATAATTAATCGACGATCGATCAATTGATCGTAAAGAATTTCGTCGATGACATTATTTTGTCTTCGACGAAATTCTGTTGCGTTCACTGCCAACACTGCGAAGCTATACGTCTCCATGAGCGCATGAGTAGGAGGTCAGAATATCCGAGTTGCCTGAACGCAGCACAGTGTTAGCAGCAGTAGGAAGCAGCCCGGAGTTGTACTCGACAAGCTCCGCTGGGGGACCGGCGGCTGGCCGCTGAGAGCTAGCTGGATTTGACGGTTCTCGACCTCTCAGTCCGGTTGTTGTCACGTCATCAATCCCGGAACCCCTCACCCAGACCCGGGTCTCTCCGGGTTCCCTTCCCTGTAGACTGAGGGTCCGCGTGCGACATGAAGCCGAGCTCCGCAGCTAGCGTCTTCGGACCCGGACAGGGCCGGGTCTGGTGGAGGGGTTCCGGGAGTGAGAACGTGACAACAACCAGAGTAAGAGGTCGAGGGCCACGGAGTCCAGCTAGCTCTCAGCGGCTGGCTGCTCGCTCAGCGGGGCTGAAGAGGACAGCAGCGCTTATTTACAAGTGTAACCATTGAACCCGTTTAACTGCCACAAGAGTTGTTCATCTTATAATAAAGATCTCAATTGAGGAAACACGCTGTGTTTTTTCTATTTTCACTGCATTTTAACAACCTATAAATAGTGAATTTTAATATAAAAATATTAATGATTAATCGAAAATTCGTCATTAACTCTCCCGACGATCGATTAAGACAATTTAATCGAATGCCCATCCCTAGTGTAAACCAATACAGCTCAGGCTAAGATGTCTTCACATATGCTTCTTGTGCAGGGCAACTTGAAAAACCCATCGCTGATGTCCTTTGTTTTCTCCCTGTGTCTCTCCAGAAATGGTGGAGTTGATGAAGAAAGTGGCCAGTATGGAGGGTGTTCTGAACGTGGAGGAGAGGAACCTGCTGTCGGTAGCGTACAAGAACGTGATCGGAGCCAGAAGAGCCTCCTGGAGGATAATCAGAAGCGTTGAACAGAAAGAAGAATCCAAAGGCCCGGACAAACTAGAGATGATCAAAGAATACGGAAAAACAGTGAGACATTTATATAAACCCAAATATACTAATTGTTTACGTTCACAGGTTGTGGAGCAATGAGGGATGTGTTCAAATCTTTAGATGGTTCTCAGCTACAACGGTTTGATCCAGGAAATATAAATACAGCTACTGTAGATAATGGTAATAATATGTAATCATCTTTGTCACTTTTAGAATCTTCTTCTCTGTTGCCACAACCAAAGCAGTGAAAATATGATATTTCCCAGGGCTTTTACTTTGAAATTCTACATCAGATTTTCCTGATATTGTCTGGTTGACTATCTGAGCTGGTGACCTGTCATTGTGAAGTGAAATTAGTCTGTGGAAACAGGTAGTTTCTCAATTATGTCGTTTTGTTGCTTGATTTACATTTTTTTTCTTCATTATAAAGTTTGACTAATTATTCACATAATGGTAATGAGAAACATTACATTTTTTAAGTCTCAATTTAATCTGAAAGAGTGTCAGGCGCATTCATAAATTCACATCATTAATTTGATTTATAATTTCTTCATTCAGTTCAATTAATTTTGTTACCACATTAATCCATTCATGCATTCACAGACAAATGGGAAGTCCCATTTACAGGAATGCCGCTTTTATTTTGAAGTCACTCTTACATGCTCATAATTTAAAGCACACTGTGAAATGAGTGGAGGCTGGTTTGTTGTTTACAGTGTCACCTGACTGACCTGGTCCCTTCCTGGTGAACATGTCGCTTATTTTTCACTATTTATCTGCATCTGAGGCCAGAGCTTTTCTTCTTAATTCTATCCCTCTCTGCTCCACCTTTCCTTTTCTTTCTTTCTTTCATTCTCTCCCTCTCTTTTAAAGCTCCTCCACTGACCGCTCGGCTTTCAGAGCGACTGGTGACATTTCACAGCCCAGCAACACTTTGTTTAGTGGAATAATGAGGAGGGCAGTAACCACGATTCAACTTTAAATCACTTTTTTTTTTCCTCTCTTCATCTCTGCTGCAGAGAAACTTGTGCTGCTGGCAAAACTGCTGAGTTCAGTGAAGCACGGCAACCCTTCAACCATTCAGGGGGTGGGGGGTGAGATTTCATGGCTTTATGTAGAATGGATTTCACCCACATGCCAATGTGTGAAATCAGTGGTTTCGTCACTTTGCTTAGTGAGAATTTTGCTTAGATATAGCAAAGTCTGAGGCCACTTTCTCTTGATACATTTTGGGGATTTTGTTGGGTCCTTTAAGTTCCAGGTTTTTTTAATATGGGACTGAGCAATTTCAGAGCTGTGTCTGACAAACAAGAAATATTAATGAGGTGTCTAAGTGCAGACACTGGCAGCATCCCATTCTAGTATCATTTAGCATTTTGAGTTAAATTAATATTAGTGCTGAGATGTTTGAGCGTAATTGTCATATACAGCAAATGTATCGAGTACTTTCAGTTTTGGGTGCGGTGCAAGTTTCAGGTCACTGAGTTCATGGGACGCTCACATGAAATTCCACATGTGAGTGACAGTAACAATGCTTTATTATCCCCTCCGGTGTTTCCCACGGGATTAATTCAATCCACGGTGTAATGGGGGTGCACATGCGCGCGCACTGGTAAACAGGCTATACAGTGAAAGAGAAGTTATTGTGTGAGAGAGAGACTGTGTGTGTGTGGATGGTAACGATGTAATGGAGCTTGCTGCATGAAGTCCCGTATATACCACAAGTCAGAGATCTCTAATATCATGAGAAGTGCGGCAGGAGAAATCAGAATATGAGCTGTCACTATCGGGATAACTAATGGGAATCACTGCCCTCATAATGTCACAATGACGGCTTGTGCAATCCAAACATAGAGTTGTATTATTTACCAGGACACGTTGCAGTATAGTGATGTTAAAGATGTTAGACTCTGATGTGTCTGACACGGACCCTGACGCCGAGGCTCGATGTGCCCAGACGCCTTCTCAGAGACAAATGCTTCCATGGGGACTTTCTACCAGTTGTCCTGTGTGTCTACTGCTGCTGCTGTGGCTCTCAGACTTAATGCCACTCTCAGCTTCATCGAACCTTGTTTTAAATCAGCCTTGAGTTCTGAATTCTCCCTTTTTTTAGATTCACAACATATTTAAATCCAGGACCTGTAATAGTGAAGAAGTGACCACACAGATCACTGACAGACCTGTTTGTGTTTTTGTTCTGCAGATCGAGAAAGAGCTGAAAGCAATCTGCAATGACATCCTGGACGTGCTGGACAAGCACCTCATCTTAGGTGCGAAACAAGGAGAATCTAAGGTTTTCTACTACAAAATGTACGTATTTGACAAGTGTTTGTAGAATCATTCATGCTGTGAATCTCACCACTTCTAAATCCTCAAGTTTCCTGGTGATCGACTATTATAAGTTTTTATTTTATGTATTTAATCTTTGTCCTGTTAAACCTGCAGTGGTTCCTCAGTCTGTAACTGAATGTGGTTCTTTGCTGAGCAGCCTCTCTGTTGCAACATGAACTAAAACACGGTTGCTAGGTGGAGTTAATCTGTAGCTGGGCTCATTATGCTCTCGACTCTTATGAGTCATGTTTGACAAGTTCATTTACAGAAATCTTTTACCCTCACTCGGACAGTTTTTGTTCATTTCCAGTCATAGTTTTCATTCAGATTTCAACATTTCAGCTGACTGTAGATCAGCCCCTGAGTCTTGTCCCATTTCGAAATGTTTGCAAAGGGTTGGTTGAGCTGCTGACGAGGGAAAGAGCAGTGCACGCCAGCACTCCCTACTCCTCCTCGCCTTCAAATGAACCTGGCATTGCTGAGACGCGTTTATAGACTCGTAGTCCTCCTGGAAAACGAATCTCTATCACACAGCTCCAAGCCACAAAAGATATCATGTCTGTGCATGAATCTCTGGCTCTCTTGGATAAATAAATAGATGAGTCAGCTCCTCACAAACGTTAGAATGGATAAAACGTCACCATGAGTATAATTTTCCCGTCAGACTCTTGACAAAAGTTCTCTGAACCGGGTTGTCCTGTTTGCATATTGTTCAGACGCGTCCTTCTGACGGCACTAACCCGAGTTTCTTTATTCACTCGGCTCAGGCAATGCTAAAGATGTTAGTTTGATGTTCAAGTTCTACTTTTTGTGGCTTATAATGAATATGATGGAAAGAAAATATCCTGTATACACCAGCAGGAAATGCAGTAATGCCAGGAGGACCACAACAATCTATTTTGTACATGATCAATTAAAGACCATAATGATAACCCACCTTGAGCCAATATTTAAATGAAACTTAATGTGACAAATTATGTAAAAAGCCTAATTATCAGCTCTGTATTAACCTCTCTGTTCCTTCTCCTCTAGGAAGGGAGATTACCACAGGTACCTTTCAGAGTTTGCCACAGGCAACGACAGGAAGGAGGCAGCAGAGAACAGCTTGGTAGCGTACAAGGCGGCGAGTGACATCGCCATGATCGAACTCCCTCCAACGCACCCCATTCGTCTGGGATTGGCCCTGAACTTCTCCGTTTTCTATTACGAAATCCTCAACTCGCCAGACCGTGCTTGCAGGTACGTTTCCTCATGTGGTACGATAAAGGATGGGATTTTTGTGAACTTAGTCGGTAATGATTTATTTAAAACATTGACTCCACCATAGAGAGGAAACTGTCGTGGAATTTAACCAATACTCAAGCACAAGTCATCACAATTGTTCTTTCTGAGAGTTTTAATTCTACATCTGCAGATGGGCATCACAGTACAAATCACGGCAAAGATTTCCTACAATGAGCAATGACATACAGAAGACACAGCAGTTTTAAACCTTCACAAGCTCCTCCTGTGAGAGGAACACATGTTATCAATTAACCACTTTGATCTTAAGAAATAGGTGATTAGTATCCTGTCTTCTACTCGGTCTTAAGCTCCTTGAGTGAACCATCTGTTTTCAAGGATCTGTTATCAGTGTTTTACAACCCACTCACATCCCCTTTCCTGTGAGGTCATGGTTAGGTGAACCTGTAAGTGAGGAAGTCATATAACATTAGTTGCTTGAGAAACACCCTGATAGCTAAGAGAATCCATTTGCTCATCTTTCTATACATCAAAGTAGTTCCTTCCATCAATCAATGCCCAAATGTTAAAATTCCCACCACAAAACGTAAAGTGCATTTGGGGGGTTTTGAATTACAGGAACACACGTGATACAGGTTTAAACGGTCAAGGAACCTGCAGTTTGAGAAAAGAAACAAGTTAATCATCCCTAATCTAAGCAAAAATTACACATTGAATGCCATTTCTATTGTCTACTTTGTTAAATCATGTTGGCTCCAGTCAAATTGTCAGAAACTAAGATGTTTTAGATAAAGAATATCAGAAAACTAGCAACTTAATAACGTTCAGATGGCTTCTATCCATGTGGATACTCAGACCCACTGCCTCTGCATCACCGCAGCTGTTAACAGACTCGAACAAAGACTGCATGACAGTACCGATGCTCCCACATGTCAAGTTTATTTGTAGAGCAAATGAAAAACAAGAGTCGACCTCACTGCTGCAGAATAGAACTGAGATGTATTTCAATGGAAAGGGGAACACTAGATAATAAGTGGTCGAGTTCTGGATCAGCTACAGCAAACGTGGGAACAATCACGATACAACCGCTCGGACCTGAGGGATCTCGGAGTGGACAGGAAGCTCCGAGATGTGTTTGAGGCCAACGCCTTTCAACACTATAAATATATATATAACCTATGTAATCCAGTTGTTTCATATGTTCCTCCTCTCTTCTGACAGGCTGGCGAAGGAAGCTTTCGACAGCGCAATTTCCGAGCTGGACACGCTGAGCGAGGAAAGCTATAAGGACTCGACACTCATCATGCAGCTGCTACGTGACAACTTGACACTATGGACCTCGGACGTGCAGGGAGATGGTGAGAGAGCTCATTTCCTTTTCTTCTCAGTCCACTTGTGTTTTCACCGACCACAACCCGATCATTAATAAGTGACACTGACCGATGATTGGCTCCTTACTGCCGGTGCTTTGACAGATATCTTTGTATTTTAAAGAGGTGATGATTGCCCTCGCTGCAGCTTCTGAGAAACATGTGTATGGTTAATTAATGAGTTTTTAGGTAAATTAGCATCTAGGAAACAGAATAACCCTCTGACCTTTTCTCTAACCTTTCCTCACAGTGAAGTGGTTCCTCCTAAACCAGCAGCACCCCCCCTTCCCCTCTGCTCTAACTTCTCCTCTTCCTTCTGTAGACTCTTAAGGACAACCCTCTCTTTCCCTCTTCCTCCATTATACAAGTGTATTTTGTAAGTCATCTCTCCTGTCTTGGGCTCCCCCCCCCACCTCAGTCTTGTCTCACCAGCCGCACTAACGTCCTCACAGCACAGAGTTCGACCTCTGAAGCATCGTGGAACTCGATCTTTTCCTCACAAGTGCACACAGCTCGAGTGTTTGTGTCTCCAGGGTGTCCGCGAGTCAAGAGAGATTGTTTACTTCTCACTGGAACAGCTGATTACAAGTCACCATCCAAGAGTAGCATTTGATTGAATCCAAATTCTTTCCAATCCCATATTCATTGACCCTGTCCTGGCTCATCTTTAACTTTAGTGGTGATGGGGAAATGGTGCCTCTGACTGGGGGGCTGCTGCAGCTGGAGAGATAGTAGTAGCCAGATCCAGAAAAAAAATGTGCCTGTACTATATATAATAGATACTATAAATGTCAGTCTGACTTTTAAATAAGTTCAGGTTTATCGTTGTGTCTCTCTAAACTAAGATACCTTGAGCTCTATCTTTACTCCTGATTGTAAATTGTCAACAAAAACAATTGGATGGATTAATGTTTCCCTCTGTGGTGGCTAAAACAATTAAACTAGATGTGACTCCAGCCTTTAAACGATCCGAGCTTACCGACACCCTGCACCGTGCACGCCAGCAGATCACGCCCTGTGTGAGGCAGAGTGTGGAAACGTGTGACCGCGGCTCAGTGAAGTGAGAGTTAACGGACGCTGCAGCAACAGCATGTGAGGCTGCTGCTCCGCCTCCTGCTGCTCTCTCACGTCCCAGTGTGCTGTGGCGCTAATGAGCACGGTTACGGTTTCTATTATAATCACGATGGATTCTCCGTCCTTTGTTATTTGTGCCTCCTTAATTCTTCATTACACGGATGGCTGTGCTGTCTCCATGGCAACCTTTCCAAGCAACCACTCGGTGCAGGTTCACGAGGCTTTTTCACCCCGTTAGTAAATCTGACCGCGGCTGAATTAACATTGTCACAGACCTGCATGTTGTAGATGTAGAAATCAACAAGTTATGTTATTAACTCACATCTGAGCTGATCCCAATCATTTAAAACAATATTTTTCCTTCCTGAATTTCAGTTCTTTAAAATGATAAAATGATGGCATATTTCTTTACACTTTAATAACGGATTTTTATACACTCTGGTTGAGGAGAATATTATCTCTTAATGTTTGAAATTAAAACCCTGTCAGCACCTTCCTGTGACTACAGCCTTAACTCAACACGAGCGTCATTCCTTTTGACAGATCTGCTCTTTATAGAATATATTTATACAGAAATGCAGACGCTGTATAATTTCTGCAGTTCCATTATGTTCTTGTATTTTACTGTTTGCACTGATAAGAAGTTTAAATTTGGATAAAGCTCTCAAAAATGTGCCACAGTCGACATTTGAATTATCCGATCTTTCCTCAAGTAGCTGTGACTTTACACCAAAGTCTTTATGATGAAGGTCACATGATGTCACACCTTGTTAAAGCTTTATGAGACAAATTGTAATTAGTGAATATGGGCTATACAAATAAGAGATTTATTAATGAGATTTAATAATGAGATTTAATTTGTAGAGTTCCAGAAACAGTTTTGGGATCAGTTTGTTGTATGAGATGTGCACAGCTTCACTAACTTAAGTGACATGATCACTGTGTCTGAAACACTGACTGCATGTTGTGGACTTAAATAGAGAGAGAATTATTGATTCTATTCAAATAATAATCACATGTAAAGTGTCAAATCATAACATACTTTATCTCAAGGCTCTTTACATGAGGACTAGACCTTCAAATGAAACCCAGCTATTCCAACAATAATACATTTTATATCTTCAGAAGTGTACGTGTGCAACTTTTTGATTAAGTTCCTGAAACAAGGTTGAGATCAAGAAAAAGTCCAGTTTCCTTCGTACACTTGTACAACTTCTGAAGATATTACATTTTAATTTGGTTTCAGAGAAGAAAACTTTCGCTAAGAATGGAAAGAGTTGTCTCCAGTGGAAACTTTCTGCACAAGTTTGAAATTCTTTGTCTTTGATTTTACAGCTGAAATGTGTAAATTTCAACAGTTTGTTACTCACCAACTTTATGTTTCAGAAAATATCTCAAACAGATGTGTATGAACAATGTGATATTGTTGTACATGAAGAGGTGTTTATCATGTTCTAGTGTCTCTTAACTCAGATGTTCCTTCAAAAGAGTTTAACGTAAAAACAAGTATGTGAATATTAAGTCAAACCAGGATTTAATGGATGTTTATTGTGGAAAATAAAAGTCAAAATATTAAAGGCAAATTTTATACATGAAGGTTGTTTTCACGGAAACTGGAGACAATATATTTATAAAAGTATCTGGCAAGAGAAACCAAACAAAGATATGTTATCACGTTGAATTATCTCCATCGAATGTCCAGATAATGACAGCGTCCGTGTTTTTGTCTTCCTCAGCTGAAGAACAGAACAAAGAACCAGTGCCAGAAGTGGTGGACGAGCCCCCCCCAGAGTGAACAACAGAAGACAAGCCCTCCTCCTCCTCCTCCTCCTCCTCCTCCCTTGTTTCTACCCCCCCCCGGCCCTCGATCCTGTCCCCAGCCACCGGTTTTCAACTGGGTTTATACTGCAGCCCACTCTCTCTCTCTACCTTTTCCTCCTTTTCCACCCATCTGTCACACCTGCTCCCAGTCTGCACGTCATCTCCCAGTTCCCTCAGGACCCGCTCGGGTCTTTAATTCCTCTCCCAGGGGCTCAACCTTTCTTTTTCCTTTTTGGATGATTCCTTTTTTTTTTTTTTGCAAGTCTGTACCCTTTACGGTTCATGTCCTCTTTACTTTTGCGGTTTTTATTTTTGCTTGACTTTGCTCTATCATCTGTTGCCAAGTATGCCTGCCTGTATTTGTAACACACATGTGTGAGAGTTTATTTAAAGACGGAACTTTGCCGTTCAACTTTTGTTTTGTTCCTGCGTGTGTGTGTTTTATGAATTCATCGTCCATGCTTCTGTTAGGTCGGTTTTGCAAATTGCTGAAATAAAGCGGTGATGGAAGGTTTCAAAGGGACGTGTTAAAGCTTTTAGGAAGAACTAAGTGCCCTGTTTACTTCGTGGTTACCCCACCTGCTCCTTCAACACATCAATAGACCCTTTTTTAAAACGACAAACAGCGGAATGTCCCCCCCCCCCCGTCCCCAAGCATCACTCTGACCTCTGCTCTCGTCCACTCTCGGACCAAGTATTGTGCTGCAAGGCTGGCAGATAGTTAGGTTATGGCTTTTTAGCAGACAAAATGTTTGTGTGTGTATGTGGGAGGGGAATGCTCTACACTCTTGATTGTAACGTAATGCATTATATTAAAAAACAAAACAAAAAAAGGTTTGGGAAATAGAGGCCTGCTGTATCTTTACTCCCCTGACTCTTCCAGGTTTCCTTTCCTCTTCTCATTGCTCTCTTTCCTCTCTTTTCCTTCTGTTCAGTTTGTGTAACGTGAATCTGATTTGTACTACTGGATATTCTCACCGGAGCCACAAGTACCATCTGTATTCTTACTGAAACGCAGCATGGAATTAACATTAAACTTCAAATTGAAAAAAAATGATTTCAAAACATGTGAGTTGTTTTTTCATTGTACTTTTTAACAGGTCTGGTCTGACAGTTGAAGTGATTTTAGCCACTAGAGGGCAGTGCTGGGCCGTAGCAGAGGAAGGTTCTTGCTTCAGATAAAGGCAGTGATATATATATTTGTAAATTAGCACGACTTTATTTGCAGTGGTGCAACTCAGATACTTTTTAAAAAATAATTTAGCAACTGAGGCCACCTTTTGTTCCTCTGCTACACTTTAGATACAGTTCCAGGTTTCTAGCTTGATCACAGCAGCGGAAAAATGCTGACACACCCCATGAAACCACATTTTCATCCACTATATTCAAATGTAGTTTAATAGGTCAGAATATATTTCATCAAGATTCAGACAGAATCTATCAAATCAGATAAAATCTGGATCCACACTGCATCCTTCCAAGTTTCTCTGTAATGGATCCAGTAGTTTTTTCGTAATCCTGCTAACAATCAAACAAATGAAAACATAAACCTCCTGGTGGAGGTAAAGATACTGCATATAAACGTAAAAGTGTAATTTAACTGAAGAATCTTCTGCTTGGCGCCCGTGACATCAGATTATTAATACTGATGCGTTGATGCCTGATGATAAAATTGCTGTTACAGCCGATGACTGTCGGTATTTGTATTAGTTGTTGAAGGTCAAGATCACTGTGACCTTACAAAACATTTAATTTGCTCTCATGAACACGTTGGAAACAGTTTGTACCAAAGTTGAAGAAATTCTCTTCAACGTTCACTTTGAGTCAAAGATGAACTGAAGGTCAAGGTCACATTAACGTCATGTTTTGTGAAATGACCTGATGAGAACCTGATGGAATTCATTCAAACTTGGTTAAAATAATCACTTGGGCTGAAGAATGAAGGTCAAATGTTAAGGTCAGTGTGAACTCACTTTGTTGCCTAGGGAACACGCTACTTTAAAAACATCAGGACAGAATAATATCATCACATCAGCATCATATCACTTTGTCAAATAACGACACTACATTGCAATTTGAAATTTGTTTTTACTTAAAAAAGATCAAAATAAAGTTGTACAATTGAACCAAAATAAGACGCGATGTTACACTTCAGCTCTACAGATGGATGGCAGGACAAAAAAAGCTGATTTCTCTCCGCTGCAAACTTCCCTGACCAGCCACAGCCTGTGTAAGGGAGAACTGGGAGTGATTCCTCTGACCAGCTCCTCCGCCGGCTGGCGTCTCCGAACACGTGGCCTCTCCCGTCCTTCTGCAGATTGTCCGTCCGTTTTCCAGAAAGAGATGAGGACACTTGAGTCCGTGAGACTGGAGCAAATACATTTCTGCTACAGCGTGTCCAGCCTCTCCGGAGGATCCACAGTGTTTCAAAGAGGAAGGGCTCGAAATCCGTGTTCAACGTACAAACAGTGACTCATCAGCTCGGGTTCTTACGGGAAATATTACAGACACTTCAAAGAAAACATATAGTGAGAAATGAGAAATGGCGTTTTTTCAAATTTCCCATTGTTTCGACCATGGACTGTAAGTACAGATGGACGACGTTCAGAAGTAAAGCCGAATCATCTCGATCGCCCCCTAGTGGTTTTCATAGACCTTGCCTCCTCCAGGTTAACAGATGGGACATAATTCAAAGTAGAGGACACATTTTGGGTCGTTGTCATCGTTAAAGTTAAATGTAATAAGGGTTAAACATTATGATTGACAGCTACGGGTGTCTCGTAACTGTGGCTCTACTCCTAACGTTCAAGATGGATTCGCCTGCATCCAGGACATTTTGGGCCTAATTTCTTTTTTCACAATAGGCGGAATCGGAGACACGTCGTCCATCTGCATTTACAGTCGCTGGTTTCAACTCATCTCTCCACACACACAGAGGATCTCTATCAGATCGAGTACTCGGACTGTCGACATTTAAAAACCAGGAGACAGACGGTTTCTTTTTAGTTTCTCGGTACAAAAAATAGATTAAAGAGAGAATGAAAAAAATAGCGACTCTGGCTGCAGAAGCTGGATTTATAAAGCTCGACTGGTGAGCAGCTCTCTGGGTCTACGTCTGCACAGTGAGGGGTGTGGTTTAAGGATTGGGGGTGGAGCTAGTTAACATTCATTGTTTGAATATATTTATTAATTTGTACGTAGCAGGTATCAGAGTATTTTGGGCAGTCGATACCTCTTCACATTTAGAGTTTGAATGCTCCTATATAATACAGTGAAGTATTCAACACGTAGTAAATTGCAAAAAACGTCTCTTCCTCCTTCAAGTGGCATCGTCTTCTTCATTATTGCGATGAATAAAATCTTTAAAGATGATTTACAAAAAACAACTGTTTGTCTGTCCACTACAGTATCTGCTATATGTACATCTGTTTAAAAAGCAAGCATGTTACAGTCGTCCCTATGTACAGCTAGAGTTTTCATTTAGTTTTTCGTGGAATATACATATTTACTTATTTTCACAGTTTTCTATCTTTGCTCGTATATTCATAGATTTTTTATTTTTGTTATTATGAATACAAATATCTGTCTCGTATCGTCACGACACCGGGCCACAGCGCCCCCCCAGTGTCACTTGTTGATATCGAGGGAGAACTCGTTGTCTCTTGAACGCAGCTCGTGTCTGTGTAGCAAATTCTGTTCAGTTTGAAAACAATCTGGATTGTGGTTCAGTTGTTTGCTCAATCACAGCATCCGAAAAAATGTTTTTTGAGTTTCAAGTTTACAGTTTTCTGGTCGTTGTCGTCTTTATCATACATGATGATATTTTTCATTTCCCTCTGTAACTCGGCGTCTGGAGTCGTGAAGGGGGAGGGGCTCCGGTGGATTCCCCACAATGCTTTGATTCAAAAAGCTTCCACAGTAAAACAAACAAAAAAATAATCAAGATAGTTCTGCCTCTGGTTCCACAGACGTCAGAGAGAGGTCGGCGAGTCGTGACCTCTGGGATCTGGTGGTGTCGGCCCAGCTCCGCCCACTGGAGGCGACCCGCCGTGAGAGTGAATCCTGTTTCCTTGTTGGTTGTTTCCCGTTGTTGCGTTGGCGTTGTGAATATTGTTTTGTTTTTTGTTTGTCTGTTGTTATTGGAATAAGGCACTTGAGAGGTTTTTGGTTTTCACGGCAGCTCGGAGGAGACCAGGGCGAGGCCGGAGCTCTGGCGGAGAGGCCCGGCGTGGACGGCCTTGGGACAGTCGGGCGTCAGCACCCGTCCGTTCTCCCCCACGCTGCCGGTGATGGACAGACGGGCCTTGTTCCTCATGGCTTCAGTGAATGTGAGCTGCAGAGGAAAATGAAAACACAAGTTTGTTGTTTGGGGGAAAGTTCAGACATCGTACGTCAGCAGATTGGAGTTTTGTGATATCTTGACACATTTGCCATGAAATGAGAAAACAGAACACATTATCCTGAATGAAGCTTAAAGCAGAATTTTTTTTCTGAAAGAGGAAAAATATTTAAAATATAAATGAAAAAAAGCCTATTTATGAAAAAAAGAAAAATTTGAAATGTTGGGAAAGAAAATGTAATTAAAAGATTTAATTAAATTAAATGTAAAGAACTTTATCCCCAACATTTCAACTTCATTCTGAAAACACAAAATAAAACAAAATCTTTCTATGACTACTACTACTTTTTTCCTCCCACCTCGCCCTGGATACTCTTCCGTAATAAACTTCACATATTTATACTGCGTCTTCACTAAACTACAAACTAAAACTCCAATCTGCCTCATGTAAAACCAACTGATAGAAAATCCTCACAGTAAAAAGTACAACTAACATTTGGCAAGAACACATTATCCTGAATATAGCCTAAAGCAGAAGCTTTGAAAATAATGAAAAAAAGCCAATTTATTTTAAAGAAAAAAGTTGAAATGTTATAAATAACAAGTTAAGAACTGTATCCACAACATTTCAACTTCATTCTGAAAACACAAAATAAAACAAAATCTTTCTACGACTACTACTACTCTCACCTGGCCCTGGATACTCTTCCGTAATAAACTTCACATATTTATACTGCGTCTTCACTTAACTTCAAACTAAAACTCCAATCTGCCTCATGTAAAACCAACAGATAGAAAAGCCTCACAGTAAAAAGTACAACTCTACATTTGAAAATATATATTTACACACGTACATAAAGCAGAGTGTTCAGAAAACGCTTTCATAGCCATTCGGTACGAGATGAAGCCAGCCCCATTCTACACGTGAGCCCATTAGCAGCAGAATCGTTACAGTGAGTGAGAGCTGCAGGCAGCGGGACAGGGAAGCTGACTCAGCAACAGTGAAGCTAATGAAGAGCTGATGGGGGACACATAACCACGTAGCACAGATATAACACCGAGAGGAAGGGAAGCTATCTGAAGGTGTCGAGGACCTGGGGGAAATATCTGGAGGAAAAAAAAACTCACATCAATATCAGCTTGTGTTTACGTTAGCTTGACAATATATAGTGTTTAAATGGAGGTTTTTCCTGAGCGCTCAGGGCTGGTTTCTTATTAAATTGTTCTGTCGACTGTTCCTGACAAGACTTGAGACAATAACATCCCTGAGCCGCAGCGTTCACAAGGTTAGAGAGGAAGTTCTGATGGGGAAACAGAACACTGAAGCTTCAGAGGGGAAGGAAGAACAGACGTTGACGGACGGATGAAATGTCCTTGCGACAGCAAGTGTGAACAAATAAGACGTTGGTCCTCATTTATCGTGGAAACGCACGTTTACTACTTCTAAATTCCTCAGAGACGAATGTGCCATTAAGATGAGAAATGTGCTTTATTATTTCTCTGCCAAATTAAGACACCGTTGCATTTTCACTCTCACAATTTATACTAACTCGAAAATGTCGTATTTTCTGAGTAAACGTTGATAATGGCGATCAATCGGGAGCGTGCCCATGTTCCCACAGCCCTATGTTCCCACAGCCCTATGTTCCCACAGCCCTCTGTCCCACAGCCCTATGTTCCCACAGCCCTCTGTCCCACAGCCCAATGTTCCCACAGCCCTATATTCCCGCAACCCTATGTTCCTACATTTCCAATATTCGTTACAAAATTAGGCCCTATGTTCCTACAGTTCCCACATTTCTACCCCTGCCTGGTAGTTAAGGGTTCACCATTCCGTAGCTGGTGAACCCTAACCCTAAACTGTCTTGAGCTCAACACCGCTAACCCTAACCCTAATTTTCTGAAAAATCTAGAAATGTGGGAACAAAGGGCTGTGCGAACATCGCAACTAATTTTTCAAAATAAATCTGGGAACATAGGTCTGTGGGAACATAGGGCCTAATTTTCAGAATTGTCAGTGAAAAAAAATCCTTAGAAATGTGGGAACATAGGGCTGTGAGAACATAGGTCTGTGGGAACATAGGGCTGACCCCTATCAATCAAGTCGTTTATTATGCATTTCCAACTTGTATTTATACGAGAAGAGAAAATGGCTGAGGCGGCGTGTCCGCGAGACAAATGAGGCTCAACGTCTGCAGCCACACCAGCAGCGGAGTTGACGTCTCGTGTGAGGACGACTCGCTGCTTCCTGCCACACTGAGAGAGAGAGAGAGACCAGGACGTCACATGACCACAGAGTGAGCGGACAGGACAGAGGCGTGGGAAGCGTGTTTGCCACTGGTCACGACACAGCATGGCGAAGCGACCACAGCGATACCATGGGTTTCACTTACAGTCTCTGTGCAGCGAGCTAGTGAGGGAGATAGGGGGGGGGGGGGGGGCGATCTTCTACTGAAACCCCCAGCTACGTCTTATCAGCTTCCCCGTCGCTGCCGTGCCCACTGAACACTTCGCTAAACTCGGCTAAGTTGTGGATGCTGGGGCTGGGCCCCGGACTCTGACTAGGCTCGGGGGGGCTATGGCGTGGGCTTCCTGTCTGGCAGGGGGAGCAGTGGGGGTGGGGGTGGTGGTAATGGGGAGACTGGGACGGGCATTGGGCGTCCACCTTCATTCTCTTGGCCTCGTTGCGCGACTTGTAGCAGAACTCGATGAGGGCCACCAGCATGGCCAGGCCGAGACCCCCGACCAGGATGTAGAAGACCCCGGCCACGTTGCTCAGGCTGAGCGCCTGGGACGACTTGTCCTGCGGCCGACGAGGAGAGGAACACAAATCAACACGAGCTTTTTGCACAGTGCAAACAATCACAGTTACACACATATAACACAATATCGTCAATATAGAAAATATCTAGGCACAGACCCACACACAGACAAACACACAGACAGACACACACACACAGACACACAAAACTTAACTTTTCACTTCTCTACCTCTAAACACTCTCAGTTCAGGTTCTAGTGATTTATACAGAATAATTATCCTGCAGTTTAAACTAATTACAAACAAACACAATTTCTTATTTAACACCAGAGCGACTAAACGTGCAGATGTTTTATTTATGCAGGTTTTTAAATATGCACCTTTCACTGTTTTGCCTCTAACTCGTGACAGTGGACGTGTTGTGGAGCAGAATCAATGTCTCACTTCACTCTGAATTATCCACAAAGCAAATTTAACTGTACGACTATCGTAGATGTTTATTTAATATCTCCCTGTGCAAGTCAAATAAAATGTTGGTTGTATCTGTGTGAGAATGTGTCTGATCTCCTGTTGGAACATGTAAGACTGTGATGAATCTGCGGTGAATCGTTTTGCGACAAACACAAGGAACAAAATGTACGAAAAATGCAGCAGAATAATTAAAATCCAACAAATTTCTAATTTATGAAACAGTGCAATGGACAGTGTGTTACTTGACTTCATATTGTGATTGCGTGGTTTGTTAATAAACTGGCACATACAGTGAAAACATTTTGATGGTTGCTAGATCCACAAACATCAAGTCTTCTAAACGTCTATTATTACTGCTCATATTCTATATTGTTTCACTAAGATTTTAGTTTTGATTGAATATATTTTAGTAACGTTCTCAATAAATCAAACACATTTTCCACATCCACTGTTTTCAATCACCTTGTAAAGCACTTAATTGCATTTGATTTGTTCTATATTACACAAGTAGGATTGATTTGAGCTGATTCAGCCACAGAAATGTCTCCAATGATGTAGAACCAATGTTTCACCAAAAATATTTCTCTCTGAAAATCTAAATCACACAGTTTAAAATGTTTTAAACAAGGTTCTACAGACACTATGTCACTGTCAAATCTGCTGACAGTGTTTTTTTGTGGATTATCCAAAGCACAGAGTTTAGTTTGATGATATCTAAATATTAAAACCATCTGCATGTCTGGATACAAAATAGAGGCAGATGAAGAAATATGTTGTTGGATGAACTTCTCCTTTATTTTCTTGCTCTCCTTCTCACTCCTGACGTTCACCTGTTTCAAGCCTGTAATTTAAACGTATGCAGACGATGTGTCTCAGCTCCTCCCGGCCGTTTATCTCCCTTTGGATAAATCACCTGAAGGAGCCGCTCTGCTTATTGCCTCGACACAAACGACTGTCTGTCCTGCTCTCGTTTGCACTTGATGGAGTGTGTGTCCTGAGCTTCGGGATCTGATTAGGAGGACGTGACGGATGTGGACGGTGCATGCTGCTTCGTCTAACACGTGGCCGCTCTATCTCTCGCTCTCTATCTCTCGCTCTCTATCTCTCGCTCTCTATCTCTCGCTCTCGCTCTCTTTCCATGCTTCGGTGCATCTGCAACGTGGATCAGTTCTGCGAGCTGCTAGCGGCCTGAGGAATACAGTCCCGCTGACGTCTAGTGTGCATGAGCATGCCCCGGGGGGGAGCGTCTTCAACCAGGTGTGAGTGTGAGTCTTCATCTGCAGTGTGTAGCTGAGCTGCTGTCAGAGTGTTCGCACTGCGCCATGCCGTGTTCCTGTCATGCTGCGTCCCTGCGGCTAGGCCTCGAGTCGCTACCTGCGTCTGTCACTCGCTTGTTCTCAGAGTGTAAGAGTGTGTAAGTGTGTGAGTCAGTCTGCTGCAGTAACACAACATCACCGCCAGCGTCATACAGGTGTGCATGTAGAGAGAGAGAGGGAGGGGGGGGGGGCTCCCGGGCTGCTGGGGACTGACCTTACTTCCCGAGTCCTTGGGTCCACACTCCCCTTTATCGTACCACCATTTGTTTTTCAGTTTGTCTAAGACTCCTGCTTCGCTCAGTTTCAATACGGCAAGGTTTACAGGCGTTCTTCAAATCACGAGGGGCGGGGCAGGTGAGGGGTTGGGGGGGTTGGGGTTGGGGGAAAATAACATAAATAACATCATAGGACATGTTATTTTATGTTATTCAGTCAGAAGAAGCCCAACAAGAGCAGCTCAGTACTCTTCACAAAGGGACGAAGCCGGGTTGGGGCCCCACTCACGCTACATGTCTCTCTGCTCGTTGGTGGACATTGTCCTTTGACGAGGGGGCGGGGCTTATTAAAGGGGTAAGGGGCGGAGCTAAACAGACATATAAGCATGGGGCCCCGGCTGCATCGCTTTCCTGGAACAGGCGCATACTGCCGGGACTTTTATTAGAACAAGTATGAAGGCTACTACTGTCGACCCAGAACTATTGGCTCAGAGATCGCACCCCAAACGGTTCGATTCTATTCAGTTCTACGTATTTAATTCTAACCCTAACCCTAACCCTAACCCTAACCCTAACCCTAACGCAAAGCACTAAAGAAGCTTAAAGCCTAAAATAAAAATGGGAAAGAGAATTTGACTTGGAAATATCTGAAGATGAATGGGATAAGATGTGGGAAAAACATAAATCAACAACCTGTTCGCGAGCCTGTAGAGAGTTTTCCTGGAAAAATCTGATACTGTTCTTTATCACACGTAAAGTATTAAATAACTATTCTGAAACAAGAAAGTCATGTTGGAGGAATTGTGGGTCATCTGAGGCCAACCATGCCCGTAACCCCTTATTGCCTGAATTAATTTCCAATTATATAAAAAAAATATTATTTGTGTTTTTGGCTGTCATACAGATGCTAAATTAAGTGGAGATTGTTAAATTCAATATAGCATATACAATAGATATAAAATTTAGGTATGAGGCAACATATGTTTCTGTAAAATCATTGCTGTTCCATCATCACAGTATTTCAAATACAGCTTAATATCTCAAAATAGCTCCACAGTACCAAGGGGCTAGTATGTATACTCCGACCACTAGATGGCGGCAGAGTACTACCAATACCTTCATGGTATGTGTAGTATTTGCACCATCAGGCATTAGTGGGATAAAAAGACCTAATTTGCGACATTCGTCAACAAGGGGTTATATTCTGGAATTGTCACAAAATAATAGGGTTCTGGGGAGGATATCCAAGGATAACACAAGTTATTCTGGGATACGAATTTCAAATGAATCATGAGCTGATGTATCTATGTATGTACACAGAGAATGATGTTCATGATGGGGACTTGTATCTATTCAAGATACTCATGGTTGCAGGTAAAAAGGCCATTACAAGGAAATGGGGGACGGAAGATCTACCCACTCAGACCCATTGGGTGGACACAGTGGGGGAAATAAATATTATGAAGAGACTGACACACAGGCTACGGCTGACAGGACCACAGATGGACAGTAAGTGGAGGAAGTGGACTCTAGCAGGTTTTTCATTTTTTGTTTTTCGGGTTGTGGATGTTGTTGATGACTTGTATTGTTGTACTTATTGTTGAATAAAAAGAAAATGGTAAAAAAAAAGAAAAAAAGAAGCTTAAAGCCAAACTGAAAAGTCCCGACCATCGCTACACGAGCAGCTCAGCGAATATTTCTGCTTCGACAGTACTCGCTCTTCTCTCAGGACTGCAGTATAGAAGCAGTTTTCTAGGCAGTAGTCGACCCGGCAGATGCTCCTGTTACCAGCACAGAAATCACATTTCCCTTTTACCCGCATCACGGTTCACATGGGGCAAAGCGACATAGCGGCTAACCTTCTCGCCACCGCCTCCGCTGCCACACTCTCCTTTGTCGTACCACCACTTGTTTTTCAATTTGTCCAACAGGCCTTGCTCATTGAGTTTTAACACTGCCAGGTTAACTGCACTTCTTGAAAACGATAAAACATATTTTGGTGAGAGGGGGGGGAGGGTGAGTTTATGATGTCCAATTTGAAAGGGGGGAGGGAGAGGGGAGGGGGGAGGGAGAGGGGGGGTGGGTAGCAGTAAGAGAGGGACAAGGGTGGAAATATGCATCAATGCTCTAAACGTACATCCCATCGCAGAACCCGAACACTCGCTGAGCACAAATCTCTCCTTCGGGATGTCTGATGAGTCCTGTGGTACTTTTACTGCGCTAATATACATCAGCAAGTAATTCTACTTTTAATACTTGTATTGTCAATTTAAAAGCAAGTAGTCAAGTAGAACATTTAACGTGGTACTTTAACAGTTAGATGAGAATATTTTTGTTAATTTATTTGTATTTTTACTGGAGTGAAACATTTGATGTCTATTGTTTAAATGAATCAGTTTACAACACTGTTATAATCGCTAATCTCACAGGGTTTAAAAGTTGGCATTAAATTCTACTAGACAGCCGATAAACTCAGCTTCAAAAACTCTGAGGATGAAAAACAGACTTAGTGAAAGTAATTGATGGGAGCGTATAATCAATTAGCACTAATCCATCGGAGGAGTGAAGATCTGAGGGGTTTCAAAATGATAATCAGGAACTGTTGTTTTTTTTCAAGATTATTTTTAATTGTTGCTTTAGACCCTTTAAAAAGCCAGGGTCTACACACATTAAAAGGAATTCTATTTAAATTAAGGAACAGATGTTCATTGTCTCCAGAGGTTGATTCCTAAAGACGTCGCTGATCCTCTGAGTTTTAATGTCGTAGTCTTTACGTCTTTAGGCCTCAAATCTCCATTAAAATCCAACAAACAAGCAGAGAACATCAGTCTGGGGCTGAACCGTTGGACCTTTGACTAATGGTCCCATAAACATTGATTCTCTTTAAACGCTCACAAGCCGGAAAGCTTGGGAACCGCTCCATATTACGCTGAGTTGATTTTAATGTGGCATTTTGATTTAATCCTACATAATATAGAATATGGAAGATAGGGATAAATTAATTAATTTAGCTCAAACACTGTTTGATTTAAAACATAAAATTTTGGCAATCAGCATCGTTGGTCCCCACATCAGCCGGCGCCTTGAAAAGCCTCCAGGTAAATTGGACGTGTTTTACACATGTTTACACGGAGAATGTACGTCAGCCAATTCAACGCTCACAGGATTTCGAGGCTTTAAGCTCTTCTGGAAAATCCTGACTGACTTTTTAGAAAATGCCTGTGAAGCTGTTTTGTAAAACACGTGTTCCGTGGGTTTACTTGCTGATGTATGATGATAGCAGAGCGGAAAAGAGAGATTTGCCTCGGCGAGCGTTTTGGATCCTTTTCAATTTATTTGTGTCATTGTGAGAAATTAACAAAACATAAAACAGTCAGAAATGGAGATGATGAGAAACACAAAGCAACACAGCTGAGATCCCAGGTGAAGCCGGTGATGTGTGTTTGAGGAGCCACGTGAAATAACGGCCCCGACCAACAGGGTGAAATCCTGACGAGTCACTGACAGAAGACGATAATCCCTCGAAAACCCACGGAGGAGACTACGGTGGTCTGTGAGGGACTCGTCCTGGTCCGAGCAGAGGCTGAACACTGGCTCCGGCTCGGCTACGTGACGAACCAGGAGCCGCTCTGCTCGACCTCGGGTTGGAGGAGAGGAGTTTACAGAGGCCAGGGTTCGATTCAGCTGCTGTGAGGAGTTGGCTTCTTTCTGAGCAGATCGGTTTCCAGCAGGGACGCTGGGAGTCGCTGAGAGGAAGTCAGGACTTTGTGTTAAATGCAACTTTACATTCAGGATTTGGGGATTAATTTGAATGCTTTTAAGCATTTTATGCCAGCTTTAGAAAATCTTACACCACAACAGACAATTAAGAAACCAGAATCTTTTTGGGGTGGATTCATCTAACCTCTAAATTCCTCAATCGTTTCAGGTCGTTTAAGGTTATCTATATTTGTGCTTTAGCAACAGAAATATATACAAAACTGTATTTTGAAATATTCTTATTGAATAATTGTTATATATATTGTATGGCATAGTGTATAGTATAGTATAGTTGTGTATTTAGTAAGCATATCTTTGTTTGATACTCTTGCGTATATTTTGTATTTCAATTTATTTCAGTTTCTTTGTCACTTTATATTTCTATTTCTTCTGGGCTGGACGAACTGATTCTGATTAAATATATGTTCTTAAATTAAATCACATATAATAAAGACGTTAAATCGAAAGAACCGTAGGTCTGCCTCTATAATCGTGTAGCTGAGATGACTTAAAGTTTGCTAGTTTGAATTTAAGGGGAATGTTAAACTCTGCACTTTACTAAGTGTGATTCTAGTTTTAATTGATTTGTTTAGCTAACATTTTTTGCCGTGGAGTTACAGCCCTGTGCCACTAGAGGGTGCTGCAGAGCACTTCCAGCGTCCTCGCTTTCCGGGAACAGATTACCGGAGGATAGTAAAATGTAATATTTTGCTTTTGTTTCCAATAAAGTGTGATTACATGTGAACAATGAAAGCAATGTTCTACTACAATCTATGGACCGAGCACAGGAACTGTTCATGGAGCAACAATGTTCTGGCTCCTCCACAGAAATAAATGAAAGTTCAAGCAATCATGTAGCTGCTGGTTCACACACACACACACACACACACACACACACACACACACACTGACTGACACACGCACACACACTTACACTCACACACACACACAGTGTACTTTTGCCTTCAGTATATCTATCAGTTCCCTTCAGTGAGACCTTGCCGGCGGCTTTGATCGATGAGCGTGCGGATTGAAAGTGCAACTCCCCACAGTAATGACACTGTATTCTGTGGCAGGTCTGTAAATTCCTCTGTGTTCGGGCGGCGTCACCCAGGGCCGAGCATTCAAATGGCTCCCAAAACACCATGTTGGTCACTTAGTGGAGAAGGAAGAACCGTTCAGCTGTGAAGGAAAGAAGCTGCAGAAGCATTAAGCGCAACATCACAAACTAATAATTAAATCTGAACATTAAATTAAAAACAAAATGCAGATTATCTTAAATCTTAAATGAGGCATTTCCAGTGAAGTTTACCCGAGCGATAAGCATGCCATTCCAACATGTCGGCCCAAACAAGCAAGCACAAGCACAAAGAGTTACCTGGTGTGGAGAGCTGTGAAGAAAAGACAAATTAAATAAAAAACACCAACTGCATCATCACAGCGACCCCCCCCATCACCACCACCACCACATGCAGGCAACAAACACAGATGTGAAAAAGCCAAAAAACAAAAGGCACCCCCCCCCCACCCACACCGAGCAGAAGACAGATAGAGAGATAAACACAGAAAAGGCGGCACACCAGGGAAGGTGGAATACCATAACAACACGTAGCACATATTGTTACACTATTCCACCCACCTTAACTGTGAGCCCTTGGGTGTAGCCACGCCGTAGCCTTTGGAGTCCAGGTTGCCTCCGACCTTCATGGTGTCGCAGGGCTTCCTCTGCTCGGTGTACTCGTTCATGGTGGACTCCAGGAGGAAGGCGTATTTCCCTTTGGACTTGCGGACCTTGGCCACGCCCTCCCCGGTGGTCTTGGTGAAGACGGTGGGCTCGGCCGACTTCATGTAGCCCCACATCTTCTCGTAGACGGCGATCTTGGACCGCTGGGGGGGTTTGGAGGGAGGTTCAGAGGAGGAGGTGGTGCGAGAGATAATAGAAAAAACATCCAACAGCAGGCGGAGAAAACACAGAGCGTCAGTTCACAGGTTCAACGTTTCACCATCGAACCAAAGCCAAAAACAAGTATGAGCAAGTTTACTCCTAATGGCTGGTTCTACAACTAAGTACAAGAACAAATATCGATTTTTGTGAAGACCGGTCAATGTGAACACGTTCCAGGGGTCTCGGGGGGCACCGTTGAGCCATTTTGTGACGCCCATTGAAAATTCCTTCAGAATACGTAAATTTTCACCACTTTCTAACTTTCTGCAAATTTTGGTACGAAGTTGAGCATGGTAAAGCCCTCAAAAAGCCAATTCATTTGCCTGAATAATAATCCTTACAATTTCAATAGGGTCTCACCTGACACCTTTGATGTCAGTGCTCGGGCCCTAATGATACAAATTATTATTATAATGATTGTCGCATATCAATTATAGCACTTTGTAGCTTTGCTTTATTTTTGAAGGAATTGTACTTTCTTGATTCTTGTTCTGAGTTTGTGCCCTCGGGGTTGAATGCACTTCAGCTAAATGAAATGTAATATCTTATATGTTAAACAAAAATTAAGTTAATAAAAAAATGTATTAGAGTTTTACTTGTAAACGTTTTGAGAGAGAGATTTCATTTCCTCCAAAGAAATTATGAGAAAACAAATAAATGTTAACTAAAATACAGCGTGATCATGATTTCTGGGCCACAGAGTTTCCTTAAAGACCAGATACATTTCCTCATGTGTGTTCAGACATTTCCTCTGGGTCGTGAACATGACTGCCCCCTACCTGTCAGCACGTTAACCTCAGTGTCACCCACTCACCCTGAAGAACTCCTTGGTCGAGCCCGAGTCCAAAGTCCCGTAGGCGATGTCGGTCTGCTTGGCCAGATCCTCGGCGCTCTCGATGGGCGACACCATCCTCTCCACGGTGAGGAAGGCCGCCAGGTTGGCCGTGTAGGACGAGATGATGATGAGGGTGAAGAACCACCACACCCCCCCTACGATCCGCCCAGACAACGATCTAGGAGGGAGGGAGAAGAAGAAGAAGAAGAAGAGGGCGGGAAAGTGGAGGAAAGAGGAGGAATATCGTGGAGGAAGGAGGGAAGTAAAGGTAAAATTATATAGGAGAGGAGAGTGAGATAAAGAAAGAGAGAAAACAGTCAGTTACCGCTGGATAGCAAAGTGATAAATCAGACAAGTGGAATGGAAATGATTAAGTAAAGCATGAGGAGACCAGCCATCGCTGTGGACACCAACAGAAATACACATCTCCCACCACAAGGGGGAGCTCTGACAACACTCAACCCTCCCACTGCTGTATTTACCCTTCATTAGTGCAGATTGCCTCATAAAAAACAACCCTTTGCCACATGTGTTGTCCACCTACACTAAAGACAAAGCCCACTACCGTCGTCCCTCCGTCCCAAACCCCTGTCCCAGTTTATCGGGGTGGTAAGAGGAGCTGGGGGGTGGGGGCTAGGGCCCAGCTCTCTGCTTGTTGGTTCGCTCGGGGGAGACAGAGAGCTCGGGAGGTCGTGAGGAGAATCTTAAGCCATAAATGCTGCATTGAGGAGAACAAACAAGATTCTCCCCTCGGTGCGAGTCGAACAGCGGAGGAGACAAAACCCTCAGGCCTCCCTGTCAGAGAGAGGGACGGGTGGATGAGCGGGGGGGAGGAGAGAGAGAGAGAGAGAGAGAGGCGTCTGCCAACAGTCAGTGTTCTCCTGGCTGGTCTTATTGCAATCTGGCCACATCCCAGTGTTCCCAGTACACACAGGGACGTGGTTGTCCTGTCATGTGCATGTATATGTTCAACATCCTCTTTTCTCCACACACGTTAAAGCAACACTCGGTCGTTTGTTATACCTTAAAATAACGGCTTCAAAATCATTTTAATGTTCCCCGACTTAAAATTGGGAGACCTGTCATTGCCACAGCGCCCCCTGGACACATGGAAGTGCATAATGTAACTCTGGTGTGACGACCTGCTTCACGGCGAACAACCAGAACCGGAGCCAGCAGCTACTGTAGCTATAAGAGTGTGGACATCATGGCAGAGCTAACGAAGAAAGGGTGAGGAGGAAGAAAAGAAAGTGACCGGGTATTACATATTATATTTCCAAAAAGGGTTTGGCACAGACCTGGCAAGTTGTCGATAACGGCCTTGTCTAATTGCTTGTTAGCTTGTTAGCTCGTATGCTACTGTTCTATTCTGGGTTGATTGCAGTGAATGTGCAAAGGTGGAAACGTACATTATACATTATAGCTTCATCCTTCAGAGGACACGGACCGCGAAGGACAAACCGAAACGAGACGATCTGGTGGACGGAGGATTTCCATGGTCACCAGCTCTTCCCGTCTTTTACTGCTGTTGCCGAGCAATTAAGTGGGACAGTGGGAAAGTGGGAAACTCAAGCATTGGACGTGTTGTTGCCTTGTTGCCTCACTGAGGTGAATCCTGGGGACGTCTTCGAATGCAGCCTCCGAAAGACGCATTATTACGACAGCTACTTTACAGAAGTCGTGTGTGAAGCTTTTATCTCGTGGAGCTGCTGACTGACTCGTGAGTTTGTAATAAGAAGCCGAGTCAAGCTATAGCCGAACAATTCCACATGACTTGTTATCAGAGTGTTCCGGCTCCGCTCGTATTCACACCAGTGAAACAACACGTCGGTGGGAGGAGCCAGAGAATAGACACGAGTGAATCTTGCATTGTGTCGTGAAAAGAACCTTTATTATCGGCACCTCAGCAGAACACGTTGTGGAAACATTTGAGCTGCTTTACTTTACATTTCTGCCGACTCTGCACTTTACGCACAATCGTCACTTTAACCAAAGAATCGCTGAGGAAACCTTTGTTTTCTCGGTCGCTGCTGATGAAAGTGCCTGTAGCGGCTGAGGCAACTTCCTCTATAGAATGAGCTGCAGTAGTGCATGTCTCACACATACACACACAGACACACACACACAGACACACACACACGCACACACACACACACACACACTCACACACACTCTGAGAGCAAGTGATGCCCATGAAATAGACTTTCTTGACGTATTAGCTCAGGATTTGAATACAAATGACTTCCCTCTCTTTCTCTCTTTCTCTCCCCTCACTCTATCCTTTCTCCTTCTCCTCTGCGTCTTTTCAGCACAAAGACTTTAACGGTGAAATAATGACGGTATAGAGGGTCGGGGGGGTGATAAGAAGCATGGGGATGGGTCCTATCCTCTCCCTCCTCTTCCTACCTGCCCAAATCCCCTCATTCTCTCTATCTGAGCGTCTTCATCTTTTCTCTTTCGCTCTTTATTTTTCTCCCTAGCAGCAGCAGGGGATTGTGGGAGAGCAGTAATGGGACCAGAGGAGGAGTGTCTCTTGTCTCTCGTCTCTGGTCTCTGGTCTCTCGTCTCTCGTCCCTCTAACCCTCTGAACTGTGTGTTTCCTGGCCTGATAGCGCTGAGTCTGATCCACAGTGACACACTGCTGTGTCTTGATGGGCCTGCAGTAAACAGAGAGGGTGGGGGGAGCTGTGTGTGTGTGTGTGTGTGTGTGTGTGTGACGTCAGTGTCGTCGGCGTGTTCTTCTTTCTCTATTAACCTTGAATTGATGATGGTAATACACTATGCTAATGGACTCCTGAACATATATTATCTCGATGGAGGGTCGAGTCGCAGCTGCAGCGATCGTTAAACGTTTCCATCGTCGGCCAAGAGGAAGTGTGATGTCATTTATTCGAGATTTATTTGTCGTTATTAATTGTTGAGTATTTCATTGATCTCAGGGTCTAAATCGTGACTGTTGACTCTTTTTAAAACGGTTGATTTGTGGCGTCACCTCTTCGTCTGCAGGAAATCTTCATGGTGTGTTGTGTCGTTTTGAGTTATTGTCATATTTTAGTCTTTTATTAAGTGTTTCTCTCATTAAAACTTGTTTGTGTAATGACTTACAGACCTGAATACATTTCAAAAAGTTCCAGCCTCCCTGATCTTGGACTCGGCTCAGTACTTAATACTCAGTGTGAGTATTTACAGCAGCAGGACAGTGGATGTGGTATTTAATTAAAATAAATTAAATCTTCATGTGTTTTTAATGGATTTCTGAGAAAATAAAGGTTGATGGTACAGATAAATAAGCTAAATTAACTGATATAATAAACTAATATAAACCCAATGAAGACAAAATGTAAACATCTGATGGTTAAGAGAAGTGTTAAATCTGTTTTACTTTTAGTAATAATCCAGATGAGCTTTAACGAGTGAGGTCATTATCAGTATCAGAAGAAAACTAGTCGAGGGAAAAGTATTTGGAGGAAACAAAAATTGAGACAAAACAGAAATTGGCTCCGGTGTTTTTTGGGGGAATGGGATTCTTCAGTCCAGCAAACCTCAGGGTACAAGAATGTTTAGAAAAAAAAAGAATAATTTCAGTAATTACACAGCAATTAGTCAGCACTTTTCCCTCCTAATGGCTAATTTGACTAATTTAAATTAATTTGTGTGAATTAAACGGGACAGGAGAGATGTAATGTAGCTGGCGTGGTGAGCGTGTTGGCGAGGTGGTGTTTCTTATCTGCAGCAATTAGGAAAATGAACCTTGATGAATGTAAAAGGAACAAAACTGAGAACTGCAAAGTTATTGTTTAGCAGGTTTCTAAACATTTAAGTTAGAGATATGACCAATATTCATCTATGTACCATTAAATAAATCTTATTTTACACCATGATACATGAACCGCAAAGTTGTTTAATCCACAAGTGAAATATAAATGTGTAGTTTATCAATTTAATCTATTAATTTACCTTAAAATTCAAGAATCTTATGTTTTAAATGGATATCGAGACTATAAATAAGGTCGTCTTCTATACTTCAGCTTCAATGAAGTGATGGCACCAGCAGTATATGAAGTATTACAGTAACATTAACAGAACTGTATGGAGGAGATACTGTCACAAGGTAGAATCGTGTTTACCTTCTCAATCGAAAGACAATAGAATTTCAAAGAGAAAATAAATAAGATTCAGGAGCTCAGATGAGATTTCAAGGTCGAAGAAACAAAGATGAAAGCCGAATAAATCTCATCTCAGGATTAAAGATAATAAGGTTCACGTTTCTGTCCAGTCAGCGAATCATCCGACAGCATGAGGCAACAAACTTTGAAGCTCAGACGCCCTGATTCGCTCTTTTATTTCTTTTGATGTGGGTGTGGGGGGGAAGAGAAATTAGAGATGATGCTGCAGAGTTTCTGCTTCTGCAGGTTTTGTGGGACGGAGAGAAAAGAGAAGAAAGTGGAGGAGGGGACGAAGTGAAAGACGGAGATGGAGAGAGAGAGGGGTTGGGGGGTTTGTCCTTGAGCAGAGTTTAAATAAATGAGGAGGAGCCCGTCAAGGTGACACCTGGGGCGACCACACTTTCTGACTTATTCATCGCTGAGAAGCTGTCACTCCAGATCCGTTCCTCACCTCAGAGGATGAGGGATTTAAAATCTGGATATTCACGTAAATCTTCAAATATAAAAACTGACAAAAGACAAGGTCGCTCGTAACGGTCGAGTGAGAATCAGCTGCTGGGGCGGAAATACAGTTACTGCAGCAACTCACATGGTCAATTCAGTGTAACGTCCCTTGAATTATTCCATTAATATACTCAGTAATATGTTTCTTCGACTAGCTATTCCACAATTAACTAAGCAACTGAGAGTGAGACACTCCCTCTGCAGGATTTTCACATTAAAAGACTTGAAACAGGGGTTATTTGAGCCACTGGAAACTTTTAAAGTGAAATATATGTGCATGTAATGAAACTAAATATTAGATTCTAAAGGTTTAGATTCACTTTTTTAATCAAGTCACAGCACAAACAGAACTCTCGCAGGTCAAAATGACCCAAACTCTGGTGTTTCACCATCTGGACCTTCAGCGTGAGTGAAGAGATAAACCTCAGCATTTTTCAAAATGAAATTTCATCCATCAATTATCTATTATTATTCCATTATCCTCTCCTTGAGGATCCTGGAAGGGCTGGAGCCGATCCCAGCACCTTGGGCAGGAGAGTGGAGGAGCCACAGGAAATGGATCGGCTGGCTCGGAGTCAAACCCGAGTCCTAAGCAACCTATCGGCTATCTGCTGGAAAGATAAACTTCTTCTGCAGTAAATTAAGTTTATTTGTACAACTTTATTGTCTAATTTGTAGTTTTAACACTCTTCACCTCTAAAAGTTTCTGAAATGAAACAGAGCACAAAGTAAAAGAAAGGGAAACTGGAGATGTTTTGATGGAAGCTCATCATTAGTCGGCTCGGTGATATCAAAGCAGGAAACACAAACTCGCCACTTGACCTCTACACAGATGCAGCCGGCGCCGCGGGATTTGCGAGAAAAGTGCGACGAATCGGGCGCCAGCGAGGAAGGGCGAGCGCCGCTGACATCAGCAGAGCGGCAGCGTGTCGGCCGGATAACAAAGCTAATTGGCAGCGAATTAATAGAATAATGTGGATCTGGCAGATAGAGCGACTTGAAAGTCGTTTCTCCTTTTCAAACACTTAAATTAAAAGTTATGCTTCGTCTGCAGCCATCAGGGAAAGTTGGCATCAGCGTGCACGTGGTTACCGAGCCAATCAGGACTAATCAAGCCCATGGCGGCGCTGTCATTAGCTCGCCGGAGACGTGGCGGCTGTGACTCAGCGGATGGAGACGATGATAATCCAATCGGAAGCGACAGGAAACACCTGGTGCAGCTTAGGCGATTTCACCTGACGCCGCCGGGTCGTGATGTTCGTATTGACGCCGTCTGACCGGCCGCCTCGGGAGGAAACGCCTGAATAACTTCACCCCACCCCCCCGTTCATGTGGGTTTTGTAGTCAATTAGGAAAGACGATCATGTCACCGTTTCATTTATGCGCCCCCTGTTTCCACGGAGACATTACCATGGGAGACCGGGATATTAATCACTGAATTAATTATTCGGGGCTGCCTGGAGGAAGCAGAGGGAGGTATTAACCCCTTATTGAGCGAGAGAGAGAGAGAGAGAGAGAGAGAGAGAGAGAGAGAGAGAGAGAGAGAGAGAGAGAGAGAGAGAGAGAGAGAGAGAGAGAGAGAGAGAGAGGAGAGTAAGACGCTCAGTGGTATTTCAAATTCTCAGTCAGTGATGTGTCATTGGAAAAAAAGAAATGTACATGAAAAGTGAGAGAATTACATTTGTCTCAGAGGATGGACACAACTTCAAATATTGATTTAGTGCAGTTTGAAGTAAAATAACCAATAAATCATGTGAATTCACAAAAATAAAACCGAGAAAAATCAGGTTACCTATAAAATAAATCTCATTTTACATTATTAAACATGAACTGAAAAGTTGTCATAACACAACTGAAATATCAATTTGTAGTTTATCAATTTAATCTATTAATTTACCCCTAAAATTCAAAAAGTTTTTGTTTTAAATGGACATCGAAACTTTAAATAAGAGAGAGAGAGAGAGAGAGAGAGAGAGAGAGAGAGAGAGAGAGAGAGAGAGAGAGAGAGAGAGAGAGAGAGAGAGAAAGAGAGAGAGAGGAGAGTAAGACGCTCAGTGGTATTTCAAATTCTCAGTCAGTGATGTGTCATTGGAAAAAAAGAGATGTACATGAAAAGTGAGAGAATTACATTTGTCTCAGTGGATGGACACAACTTCAAATATTGATTTAGTGCAGTTTGAAGTAAATATAAAATCATAAATCATGTGAATTTACAAAAATAAAACCGAGAAAAATCAGGTTACCTATAAAATAAATCTCATTTTACATTATTAAACATGAACTGCAAAGTTGTCTTTACACAACTGAAATATCAATTTGTAGTTTATCAATTTAATCTATTAATTTACCCCTAAAATTCAAAAACTTTGAGAGAGAGAGAGAGAGAGAGAGAGAGAGAGAGAGAGAGAGAGAGAGAGAGAGAGAGAGAGAGAGAGAGAGAGAGGAGGGTAAGACGCTCAGTGGTATTACAAATCCTCAGTCAGTGATTTGTCATGAGTGGAAAAAAAGAGGTCTACATGAAAAGTGGGAGAATTACATTTGTCTCAGAGGATGGACACAACTTCAACTATTGATTTAGTGCAGTTTAAAGTAAAAGAAGTGAGATCAGGACGCTGGGTGGATACAAAATATAGTTTAAGGCAACATCCATATGGATTTTCAAAATAAAACAATCTCTGCCCACATGATCACTTTGGCGCTGAAGCAGTTTTACTCCTGTAACACCTGGAATCCCATGACCACTCATGTACACTGGGTGAATGATTGTCTGTGTTTTATTCTACACTGGAAGTCATGGATCATACCGGTTTCTTTCTTCCTTAAAGGGGTCATGTGATAGGCTACGTTGTGACCGAAAAGACCCGATCAGCAATAAGTTGTTTGTGTCTACGTCATCTTTTCCGAACATCTCCGCTTCCTCCCGTCAGCCAGCAGCGTTTCCAAACTTCTCTATTTTCACGGCTCAAAATCTCAGCAGTGCTGCGGACGCCAGGTGAAACCTTCGCATAATTTCAAAATGAAAACGTAGCAGTATGGATGTAGCCTATGTTTTAATAATTGGGATTTGTTAATTATTCATTTAGTAATTAGTTATGTCAGGAATTTATGTCAAAAGCGCAGGAGGGCGCCACCTGTAGTACAGTGGGAGGAAGTGAAGATCACGTCTTCCATCTTTATTTACAGTCTATGATTTCGAGTTTAAATTGTATTCTCAGCTCATGAAGTTGAGCTGGGGGGGCTCGGTGCTGATGGATCGGGGGGGGGGGCCCATGGGATTAGCGGTGGCAGGTGGGATGCAGACGGGACCACAAGGCGCAGACAGAGACGGTTGAAATGTGGACTTTTCACTCTGTGGCCGACATTGTTGTGCGGCTCTGAAGTCCTTATCTGCGGTTACACAGGCAGGGGAGGATGGTGATGGTGGTGGGGGGGTGGGGGTGGGGGTGGGGGTGTGGGGTGGTCTGCACACATGTGAACAAAGCGAGTGTACTCCTTGAATGAGTGTCCTTAATCACAGTCACAGGGCCACTGGAAGTCGCCTCTGCAGTAGGTTTGCTTACGTGAGGCCGGGGCTATAATTTTCCAAGGCGCTCTAATGTGCCTCGGGATCCTCCATCTTGTGTGTTTCTCCTCTGTCGGGGGGGGGAGGAGAGGCTGAAAGATACAGGTCCGTGTGTTTTTTCATCTTCTAAAAAAAATCTTAACCAACTCTATTTCACTACAACATCCATTACGGGCTTAAAGCAGATAAAAGAGACGAGTTATATAACAGACTTAAAAATAACTATAGGAGGCATTTGAACAGTTGCTTAAAAATAACCCAAACAATCCATCAGCAGGAAGTTAAAGCTTCGACAAAGCTTTTCAAACAGCTGAGAGCGGCTTTAAAGACACGGAGACGCCATGACAGGCTTTAACTCTCTATAGGTTGGACCACAGCAGAGAGGGAGCGTTGTTGAGGACGGACAGGAAGCCGGAGCTTTGGTTGCAGGAACCGTACATGGCGGCCATCTTGCTACAGTCAGCTCGCTCACCCATAACATTGTGTTGTAGTGGTACTTACTTTTTAAATAATCATAACTTGCTCAATTTTCAACAGATTTTAAACGGTTTGGTTTGTTATAAGCGTCAGAGATGTAGTTATAACACTGCATAAATTATTCAATTTTTTAGAAAATAACATTATTATTCATAAGTATGCAGTGTCATATCTACATCTCTGACGTTTATAACGAACCAAACCGTTTAAAAATCGGTTGAAAATTGAGCAAGTTATGGTTAATTGCCACTACCAACACAATGTTATGGGTGAGCGAGCAACCTCTGGCAAGATGGCCGCCATGTGGTGACGTCCGGCTCCGTCGAACGAGACATCTAGTCTTTATATATATCTATGACTCGCTCACCCATAACATTGTGTTGTAGTGGTACTTACCCTTTTAAATAACCACAACTTGCTCAATTTTCAACCGATTTTTTAAACGGTCTGGTTTGTTATAATCCTCAGAGATGTAGTTATGACACTGCATAAATTATTCAATTTTTTAGAAAATAACATAATTATTCATAAGTATGCAGTGTCATATCTACATCTCTGACGTTTATAACGAACCAAACCGTTTAAAAATCGGTTGAAAATTGAGCAAGTTATGGTTATTGACCTCTACCAACACAATGTTATGGGTGAGCGAGCTGCCTCTAGCAAGATGGCCGCCATGTGCGGACGTTCGACTCCGTTGGCCGGCAACGCAGACGAGACATCTAGTCTTTATACATATCTATGGCGGGAACAAAGACAAACAGCAATAACAGTCTGTTGGGAAACAAAGCAAAACACAGAAAACAGAATAAAGCAGAAGTTCTCCGCCCTTTCACCAAAGAACGTCTCCTGGAGTCCACTGGGCCGAAGCCCCAGAGGACGCTTGGTTTGGTTTGGGTTTCGTAATTTGGACAAAAGGGAAGAGAAGTCACGGACGATGTGGAAGTGACAGGACGACACCTTATTTAAGTGCGTTCTTAATGAATCACACGGGTTTTCTAATGTGGAGCAGACGGCGCGTTCACACAGAGCCGCAGTCGCTGGTGTAACCGGGGCTCGAACGCACGAGACGTGAGGCGTACGAGGGCGAAGCGGCGGCTGTCAGACACGGAGACGAGCTAATTCCCTAACAAGCAGACAACACAGTGATTGAGGGTGAGGCTGTGAATCACAATGTGGCCGGAGAACAGGGAGAGAGACACAAAAGAAATCAATACTCGCAGAAACACACACTTCCTCTTCCTCTCGCTCACACACAAACACACACACCACTTATACACACAACAGGTGTGAGGTACAGATGTACACACAACACGTATACACACAACAGGTGTGAGGTACAGATGTACACACAACACGAGCAGCAGACACACGAGACACACTGCCCTGATACTAAAGCATTTATATTAAAGTTTTAAGCCACAGTCCTCATGCAGCGCTATAAAGCAGAATGTGCAGTATACTATAGTATATTATATATATACTTATACTTTAAATATATATTCTAACACTATATCATCAGTGACACATGAAAAAAACTTATATCTCCTGTGTTAACATCCGAGAAACTAAGTGGTTTTTCATAGAGCCCGACCGATACACAGACTTGTATCTGCGTTTATGTTTGATGCTATGAAATCTTTATTTTACAGAATAATCAATGCAGAAAATATGTATTCAAGTTCGACATATTTGATTTTCTTTTTAGTTGCATTATTCATAGTGGAGTTTATGGTTAAATGATCAAACTATGATCACTTTTCTTTAATATGAGGTTTGTATATAATGGAGATGTAGGAGTATTTTCTCTCCAATATCGTTACCTGCCAGTCGGGCTCTAGTTTATTAGTTTACTAGTTTACTAACTTTTTTGTTGTTGTAAACATGCTTGTTTACTTTCTTGTGAGATGCAACAACCGATATCAATCTAACTTATTTTCTGTGTGATGTTTAGCTTAGCTTAACTGGAGGCAAAGGGAAAGTCACACGAGCCAATTCAACAAAACTCCTTGTAACAAATCTAAAGCCCATAAACCAAAATCTATCAGTTGGATCATATTAAATTTTGATGTTCCCCAAATGGTGAATCCATAATGATTTTGGTGACCTTCGGATTTTTCCTCCTCATCTTCTTTTTCGTCTGACCATGTACAGATTAGATAAGTGAGATTCACTCTGTTAATTAATGAGCTTTAAAGGTGTTTAAAGAGTTTTTGTGACCCCTGGAAAGATTCACATCAAACTTCAGAAAGATTGCAATCAAGCATATTTCTTAAATGGTTAAACTATTTCTTTAAACACACAGCATTTATATTGTCAACTTAAGAGTCGTATAGAATCAACACAACACTATATAATTCAAAATCTTACGTCATGCCAAAGCTTAACATATGAAGTTCTTACATCATTGAAGTACTATATGAAGTAATATGTAGTTATTAGATGATTTGAGTGGAAGTGGATCTTATTCAGCAACAACAACCATCCCCATTATTGTCATTAAATGGTGAAGAATGAGAGAATGTCACATGAATCTTCACAGTTTATAATGAAACCTGAAGCTTTAACGTGAATGTGAGATATGACTCCAGTTGAGGACACACCACAGGACTCTAGGATTACTTTAGATCTTGTATTGTACAGATCCACACACATTACAATGGAATGAAAGAATCTGGGACAACTTAACAAAGTCAAGTTTTAAAATGATTAATTTCCTGTCACTGTCACAGGACGAAGCCCAGACTCCTCCTGCGTCTCTTTTGTCGATAAAACTTAAATCAATGACGGAGTTCTAAACTGGGTTGGCAGGCGAGGGACTCGGGTCTGCACTGATCGTCTAGACGACCACGATCCAATCGGACGTGATGTGACATTGTGATTACAACTGTCCTGGAGGTCGTGTGATGTGTCCCCAGCCCGAGGAGGAGGACGGAGCTGACAGCGGAGGGAGCGTGGGGGGGGCTTACCTGGGGGAGATGTCACAGCCCTGCTGCATGAAGGCGCCCAGGGAGAACCAGAGGGAGTTGAAGATGCCGAACTCGTTGGGAGGCTGGTCGCTTGGCGGACCGTCAGTGCCCTCTTCGGGCTCCTCGGTGTGCCACTCGTACGGGCTGAAGCGGCTGACCAGGAAGAGCACCACGCTCACGCCGATATAGGCGAACACGATGCACATCCAGATCTCGTAGGCCAACGGGTCCAGGAAGGAGAACACCCCCGGTTTGGATTTCTGGGGCTTCTTGATCATGATGGAAATGCCCAGCGACATGAAGGGCTTGGAGAAATCGATCACCTCCTCCCGGACCAACGTAATAGTCAAAGGGGCCACAGCGATTTCCGCTTTCTGCAGAGATACGAGTTTTTGGAAGAAGAGGAATTCGATTAGCCGTCGGAATGAGAAGATACAGCAAATCCAAATGATGACAGATAAACAAATGCAAATGATGGATCATCTCTCTGAGCTGTGCAGCAATCAAACATCACTTAGTCACAGATACGACGTCCCAAAGGCCGGCCGCTCGCCAGCCGCCAGGAAACAACAACAACAACAACAACAACAATTACCCCCGTTTCTTCTTCCGCAGCTCGTGTCACTTTATCTAAATTTTTCCCTTGACTGAACAAATCTCTGAAGCGGAATTCATCTCCGAGTGATCGAGGTTAAGACAGAGAGAGAAATTGAAAAATAAATGCCGGGACCCTCTCTAATGCTGAGAGGCTTAGCTGGAACTCTGGATGATAAAAAAATAACGTGTCGGAGAAATATGCTTACAGCACAGGAAGGGGGGGGGGATGTGAGGCGGCCACCTCTGAGGTCTGCGGCTGAGGAAGGAAAAGGAAAATGCATACTGGCTTTTCTGGAAATCCACAAACCAGATTAGTGACTTAGCAACACTCGTGTGACCTCGCTCGCCCGCTTCCGGAGCAAAGGGCTTAACAACGCCGAGAATTTAAAGTTTCATTACGACCATCTGACACTTAAGGAGGCAGGAAAAAGGAGAAAATAGGGCGACGATGGGGGAAAAAGAAAATGAAAGAGATTTAAGTTCTTTCATCCTCAGCAAAATGCACTAAGATGACAGCTCGGGGGCATTTAGTGTGCGCTGGAATACGTGGCAGGTTAAAGGGAGGAAGGGCTTTTGTGGCGGCGCCGGGAAGACGTGAATGGTCTCCGAGCGGGAAAGTGCTGACAGCCTCCGTGTCCTCAGACGTTCCAGAGCACGCTGAAGCAAAAAAGCTTCCAGCTCCCAAACTGCCCCCCCGAACACAAACTCTATCGTGCACGACTGGACACATTCATGCACGGGATTCATAACCTCACACACAACTCACACACACACACATCTGTCGCTGTGAGGAACTTCCACTGAACCGAACATCTTTCCCTGCCTCTCTTCTGGTCCTTCCTCGGGTGTTTACCATAAATCTCATTCTTTTATTTATTATTTTTTACTTGCCGTAGAGTGCTTCTGCTGTCACTCCTTGTGAAATAGGTAAAAGTAGCAGAGAACAGCTTTTTGGGTTCATGCGTGTTTGACCGACCCGGTCCGTCTTTACACCGAAGGGTCACTGTATCGCCTGATCCGTCCTGACACGTCCCCGGACTGAGCCTCTGCTCGCCACCGTCCACTTCACAGGCGCTACCCATGAAGCTCGGCTCAGAGAAATGTCACTTGAACTAGAAAAACATATTTTTGTCTCCAAAACTGTATATTTTAAAGATATTGCTCGAGCTGGAACTGCATGTTTTACCATGTTGAGCCATTTGCTGACCGAGAACATTTACTGAACCTAAAATCCGATTTTTATTCGACATAAACCTTTTACCTTTCATGGTTTTTCTATGTCTGGCTTCACAAATATGCTCCGTTCTTCACTCGGCTGCCGTCTTCGACCCTGAAATCCCCAAAATCAATCCGAACCACATTCTTGAATCCTGTTTGATTCCACGGCGAGGTCGGCGAGAGGGAGCCGCCTCACCTCCAAGCAAAGCGCCACCTCAGAGATTCTCTAACAAGCTCCACGCCTCCGCTTCTCCTCTTTAACCCGACCGAGAAGCTTTGCTCTAATGCTGAACTAATTCCCTTCTTCCTGCTAGCATCGATACCACCAGAGACGGTTAGCCCGTTTACGCTTTCATTTCCGATGGGTTTAATTATCTACACAACAAACAACAACAACAACACAGCCATGTTCAAACCGAAGATGAATTCAAATTCTGTAGATCGAGAAATGCTGTTAGTACAGACTCAGCAAAAACCTCATGTAAAAGGAACGTTCTACATGTTACATCACATGGAACATATTTATATTCAGCATTATGTAATATTATTTCTATATATAACTCAACATAACTGATCCAATAGGGGTAGAGGACGGATTTAATGTATTTATTATAACTGGGAGAGAAGCAGGATTTACACACGATCCTAATTTAATAAGAATTGACATTTTTCTAATCTGTTTTTATTTGCGATTGATGCAAACTCAGCATTTCATCCATTTGTATCTGTTGTCTAGAACAATTCTAATTCATGTACAGTATTACGTGCATGTACAGAAGCACAACAATGATATAATTCTACTGTAATTTCCTATACCTGGACAGATTTTTCAGATTAAAAGCCTCACGATGGCTACCTGGCTTTTAATTTGAAACTATCTGCAGGAAGTTGAGTTTCTTCACACACAGTTAAAACCTGCAGACCTGAGAGCTGCTGTTGATGGTTAAATGTGAGCTTCAAATACAGGAAAGTTTTCCCTTTATAAATGTCTTTATAATGTTGCACTGGCAGCTAATTTAAATGTACCAGTGATGTAATGCCTGATCTTACTCTGTCTGTTTGTCCAAATCACACAGAATCTGACACTGCACTTCCTTGGGTCCTTGACAACACACATGTCAAGTGTGAAGTGGATGAGATGATAGGTTTCCAAGATACGAAAGAAACAATTAGACCCACAGATTCATGGAATTATTAGTTACCGGCTTATTAATTACATTTTAAAGTAATATAATTCTGACTTTAATGGGATTTTTATATGGCCATAACGATAACGAGTGATTCATTTTTCTATTTTTAATGTATAATACTTGTCTTTATGGACTCTCTGCTCACAGAGTGCATGAACAACTTTTATGACTAATTACCGGACATTTTAATCTTTAAAAAAATAAAAGAAAGGATTAAATGCATTTATGTAAAGACAGTTTTGTAGTATTTTCTTTATATACCATCAGAAATATAAAGTTTGAATGTGATGAGTGAATAAACAGTGGAGTCCTCACCCCGTACACCAGCTCCCCGACCATCCCGTTCCAGATCTTCGTCTCCGGGTCCCTGGCGCCGTACTTCCCGTCCGGCACGATGGAGATCTTGTACTTGATCCCGATGTGCTTGGCGATCTCCGAGGCCAGGTCCACGCAGTATCCCTCGTACTGGTCGTTGCCCTCGTACATCTCCCAGTTCTTCTTGAGCATCACGTAGGGACCCTCCTACACAAGGGATCATAAGCAGTGATCCAGACCATCAGACAGACAGACGGACGGATGGAGAGGCAGACACCAGGACACGCAACAGAACGACAAACAGGCTAACATTAAAGGTAGCCTGTGAGGTGTTTGACCACCGGGAGCGCTGTGGAGCAATGCTTGTATTCAATCTGCATGCGTGCGAGCGATGTAATGTACATAAAAACATGATTAATCTTATTTGTTTATTCAACATTTAGCAGGAGTTCCCAGAAACAAAGACATGTAACAGAAGAAGATAAATAAAGAGCAAACATTGGATGCAATTGTTTGATGAGGCAGGAAATGCATTTTATTTTTCAGAGATACACATGAAGCATTTGGGAGAATTGTACAGATAATTTAAAACAAAAATACTCCACATAGACAAATATAAAAAACATTTTCTCAACTAGTCCAACAAGATCATTGTGCTGTCAAACTGTGACGTGAGGTGAAAAGTCATTTACAGAGTTTCATGATGGTTCCGGAAATATCATCCACAATAATTAATCTCTCCTTCAAACATCAGCTTCAAATTTTATGAATAATCCTGAACACTGAACAGAAGTTTCAAAAATGTAGGTAAGAAAAGCCACAAGATAGATTTTTCCTTTCAATTCATGGCTCTAAATACTACATTACCCAGCAGCCTCGGTTACAATGGAGAAGTCAGTCACAGGCTTGAATTAGAGACAAAGACAGTCTGCTCTGTTGGGGAATATTATTTAAAGTTAATCAATAAGATATATACTCTAACTTTATCCCCTGGGTCTATTCAAGGTAAAAAAATCTTTAAATTGAACATCTCTAAACCGACTGGATCACAGCTGCTGGGAGATGCATGTATTTCCTAAAGATGATAATTGGGTAATATTATTTATAATTAATTAATAAGATATATACTCTAACTTTATATGTAATTCAAACTTAAATTCCTCTATTGACTGACCCCTGGGTCTATTCAAACTCTACGTGCTATAGCTTTAAATTTCTAAATTTCTAACATCTCTAAACCGACTGGAGCACAGCTGCTGGGAGATATAAATATTTCCTAAAGATGATTTTTGTATTGTACAACAAAACAAGATGAATGTGCATCCTGACGACACCAGTGCTGCTTGTTCACGTCACAGACTGGATCTCAGACAGAGAGAAGCCACCAGCGTTAATGTGGATGAACGATACACAGGGAGGCAGAGGGAGGAGGAGGAGGAGGAGGAGGAAACGCATGACGAAGCAGAGGTGGAGGCAGACGTGAAGCTAAAGGGAAAATGAGAAATGAGCTGCAGTCAGAGCGAATGACTTAAAAACCTCAAAACGAGGCTGACTCGACCGGAGCCGTCACCGGGGACGACTGCATCACTCTGCACCGTAACCAGCGCCATGCGTTCTACATCATTAGATTTGCTTTTGCTCAGCGAGTGATCCAAATGTAAACCCCGTGTTGTTTCCCCGGCTCACATTTCCAAACAAATGACTTTTGTCACGGAACGCAGCCGATTGCATATTGAGAACAGGAGCAATTTATTCTGGAGATGTGTTTGCTTGACTTTGCCCGAGGCCAGAGGAAGGTAAACCAAAGACTCTGCGGCAGGGAGGGAATGCAAATGCTCGGCTGAGCCTGCGGCAGAATAGAATGTTGCTCCACGACATAGTGATGGCACAGTTTAGCAGTTTCATATCAAAACAAGACATCTGTTACCTGGAATTTAGATATTTCACCACTGCTGTTATGATTCTAACAGAATTTACACCGATTGAATTAATAAGAGAATAAAAACGAGATAAGCTTATTACTGTGACAAACCTTTTAATCCCTGTGGAAATTGCAGAGTGTGATGATAGTATTTCTGTGTTGTTGTTTCTGTAAAATGATATGAACCATGTGAGTCTGAAATAAAGCGAAATATTAATTTAAAAAAAGCTTTACTGAATACGACCTCTTGATTATTTGACTTTGGGATTTAATATTTCCTGTCGTTTCAGAAAGACGACAAATTTTTATTGAAATTGTCAGATTTTTCTACAGAACAAAAATTGAGGAATAATTTGAAAAATGGAGTTAAGAACTTTATCATTTGGTGCCAATTGTAGGGAAAGTAGACACTCTTATAAAAGGAAATTCACATTCTCTATTATGAATGATAAATTGCAAAGTTCTTCAGAGGAAATCAATTTTCACCGGTAAGGAGGTTATGTTTTGACCCCTGCTTATCTGGTTGTATGATTGTTCATCGGTAAGATCACACAAATACATCACTGACTTTCCAGAGATGATACATATTTAGGAAAACTGATTTCTATGACTGTGTGAAATTTGATGCAGCTTTAAATTTGAGGGGACTCTTGGGTCTTGGCAGAGTTATTCCCTCTAATTATTGCTCTTCTTTTTATAGTGGTAATAATCATTCAGGGATGACGTACCTGTGAAATACAGCATTACTCTAATTTGTTTTTTCACCGTGGGTCCCGATTTTAAACTTTCCCCGGCTGATGTTGGAGTTTGTTTTGGACGTACATCAAACAGAAAGCAGCATTAATCCATATGATTTATGGCGGCAGGGTGGGGGGGGTGTGACGGCGCTGGCAGCAGCCCGAGGAGCAGCAGCAGAAGTGGCAGAGATAAAGGACTCAGTCAGTGTTTCTGGCACGAGAAGAGAGCGGCACTTCGGAGATCTTCACAGCGAACAGGCTGACAGGCTGGTCAATAATCACCAGCACGCTGCCGCACTCACGGCCTAATGAGACTAATTAAACATGCCGTTAACATACACAGGCACACACTGCAGGGCCGGCTGGATGTCACAGATCCATACGTGAAGGTGCACACACACTCACACTCACACACACACACACATCTGCCTGCCCTGTGCAAAGGGTTGTGTGCATTATGTAAGATACACAATCTGTTGCCCCTTCTGTTCGAGGCGTTAACAAGCAGATGAGCGACGGCCGATCTCGACGATAACTTGAGCACAAAACCTTTTATTAAGTACATCTCTCATCTCGTTCATCAGCAGCCACTTGAGGCACTAAACACATTTTTATTTGACTTTGATTTAATACGGCTCGTGCACCTTCGAAAAGGGGGAAACATCCAAAGCACAAAGAGGAAAAATATATATTATTATATCATATGAAGTGCACTGGACTGGCAGGAGAACACCAGGTCCTTGTTGAGGGCTTTGGATTAACAATGGGGTTGTAGGGAAGGTTTCTGTTGTTAAAGCTCGTCCTCAAACTCAAACTTTACAGTTGTAATCGTCACTTGTTTGCTTCTCGCAATAAGAAACAAGAAGGTTTAAAATAGGACTTTTAGAAGTAAATGAAAAACGTATTTACTGCTGCATAAATCCCACGAAACATTTTTATACTCTACAAAGAATTAAGGCTGTTTTGTTTGTCCTGTTTTATTTGTACCGATTTTTTATCTTTTAAAAAATCACGTCCCCTCAAACATCAATTTGCACTCTATTTATTTAGGCTCATTCCAACAATGATTCCAAACAGGTTTTGTAAATCGTTCTTTTCATCATTCATCGATTTATTTGGTTTTTGGGAAGTTTGCCTTCACAAAAATGTCACGCGAAGGTAAAAAGAAGAATTTAGTATTTGACTTTGTGAGGAAGGAAAGAATAAACTCCAATAAAGGTGAAATTACACCTGAAATTCACCTGCTAAGAGACTCTGAAGCAGCTGTTCGACTTTCGATTCTTATTGTTAGGTTGTTTTTCACTGTCACTGGATGAGGTGATGATGCCATTTTGTCCATGTGAGACAAAAGGTTAGTTAACAAATGAATCCGTCCCTAGAAGAGCTACTTGCATGACGCTGTGTTTGTCGCAGTGACATCATCAGGAGGAATTTGGGATATTAAAATTGACCCTTCAGATAAAAGCCAAACCTGTCCTCCACCAGATTTCCTTGGACAAAGGTGGAACAAAGACATATCTACAGGACCTTGTGTTGTGCTTCTTTCCTGCCTGGAGATTGATGGCGTCCTAGGTTTAAAGTGCAATGGAGGGAGCTTAAAGCAGAGACGCACTTCATCACAGCGCTCGGCCTCGTCCTGACGCCACAATGACAGACAGACTTTGTCTTTGAGAGCGTTTCTGTTGATGCATCAACTTCCAGGCAGCGAGAAGCCAGAGACATCCTAGAGATGTGTTATCTGCTAACAGAGACAGATAAATACGAGATGAAACCCAGCAGCAGATCTTTTCATTTACAGGGACCTGAATAATGCGAACGGCCGAGTGAAACAGGTTCTCTAACAAATGCAGAGTTCAGTTATCTTCAGCCGAGCTCCTTTCTCTGTGCCAACAAGCAGCGGAGGTCCACTCAGCCACAGGAGGAGGTCCGAGTGAGCTCATTTCAACTTTGCACAGCAGAGTCAGTATAAAATATGTTGTTTGGAAATAAACGTGAAGCCAGTTTTTACTGCAGCAACTCCACGTGAAACCTGAAATTAAACCAAACTTGTGGTTGTATCTCTCACAGGGTTTTTGTTTCCACTGCAAACTGATGGGATGAGTTCCTGGAGATGAATCTCAGTTATCAGGTTCCAGGAACTACTGCTGCTGTCAGTGATGAAGCAGGTATCTCTTAGATAAGACGACACAGGTCATGAGAGAAGGTTGTTTTTTAAGTCTCTCTCTATATGTGTTTATTCCTGTCAAGTCCGGATAATGTCCGAATGAGGCCATGTGAGAATACATCAGGAAAATGTTCTGGACATTTTCCTGCTGCCGGAAACAAACGAAAACGGGCAAAAAGAAAGAGCTAATGTGAAATACAGTAATACATTTGCATAAACTACATAAACTTCCCAAAATCCTCAGTGATTTGCAGAAAAGGAAAAGCTTTGTGGAAACATTATGAACACGTTGTGACAACAGATAAAATCCTGCAACCTTCCTCCACACGTTCCATCCGGATTGTTCCTGTGCAAACTTCTGTTCCTGGATTAGAAAGTGTTTGTTTGGTGTTTGCTCTCGAGTTGAGATGGAAGAGAAGTTTTATTTTTTTACCATCTGGCCCATTTTTGGGAAAAAGCAAAGCTGATCCACTAACGAGTAAAGCAGATTATTTATTATATTGAGAGGCAATAGTGTTACACAGTGGCTGTGGCTTATCGGACAGTGGAGGTTGTTTGTGCTGGTGGACCCGGTTCCACGGCCTCATGCTGTTGTCAGATTAGCTTTTTTTGTTATTTGTGACAAAGCGTTTCCTAAGCACTTTGGTGAGGAAGTCAGGTCAGGTCTGAAAGTTCAGATCTGGGTCTCAGCTGTAGGTTCTGTGCTCACCTCTAGAATAAGTACAACAAACCCAATGTCTGGCCTCAATCAACACTAAACAGTGCAGAGGGAAATATGAAAGGTTTTCTGAGGCTCGTTTGGCCGAACACACTCATTGTCCTGGTCCCAGCTGTGGCCTGGGTTCTCTGTCTGTGCCTAAAACTTCTCTTGTTCACTTTATCTCCCGTTGTTAAATCTCTTGCTCACTTAAACATAAAAGGAAATCGATGGCAGTGTTATCGCCGCGGTTCCTTCTGTTGTTCTGGTGCGAACAATCCGCACAAGCTTCTTTAAAGTTCAAGCTCACAGAACATGGAGTTAAACAATAGACGAGGATAAAGGAGTGAAGGCAGTAAAGTTATATCTTTGAGATAATGTTTAGAGGAAAAGGACGTTCACTTTGCTGGTGGCGATGATATTACAGTGACAAGGAGCCAGTTCATTCACTCATTCATTCTCCCTTCAAACGGAAGGACTAATTGTTTGCAATACACTTTATTCAAAACAGACAAAGAGAAAACACGGCAACGTCAATCGAGCGCCTGTCTACAAACCAATCGATAGAACGTACATATATTAAAAATACCAAATTATTTAGCGTTGTCGCCAAATTAAAATATGAAACCAAAACTAAACCAGATCAAATGTAAAGAATGGAACAAAGACATGAAGCTTGATTCCAACTTTCTACTGGTCCTGGATGTATAATGCTTCTTTAACTCTCGTGAACACGGCAAACACACTGTAAAGAAGCGGTGGCGTGAAAAAGCGGCCGTCACAATGTAAGTATAACATCATGCTACATAAAAAAGCGTGATGGATATGAACTGGCATGATTATTGGAGCATTAGTCTGCCTAAGCTGGTTTAAGGCTTACAGGAAGCGTAGTGTTCTGAACGCCGGAGCAGGTAGTCGGGAGGAAGAGACAGATCCACAGGAATTCAGTTAGACACAACGTATACTCACATCCTGGTAATGCCTCCTGTTTCCTTCTTTTAATCTCAAGGAGGCATACATCTTAGCACATATTAAAAACACATTCAAACCCAGAGTGGAGCTGTGAGTGGCTACACAAACACACAATGACGATGTGTGAATCCAACACACACACACACACAGGTGCAGTGGGAGCTTGTTCATGACATGAGCTGGTCTCAGGCTAATCACACAACACTAAAACCACTACAGTCTTTGTATAAACAAACACTGAAAGTTCTGGACAAAAAAACAAGGCAATTCCATCACTGTGCAATTTTAAGAAAACACAATCTAGTGAGCTGGGAAAACATGATTAAGCACAAAAATGCATGTCTCTTTTACAAAATCATACATGGCATGGCCCCTCCTCCACTTAGAGAATTTGTAACTATTAGAACAAACCAACATCGGATCACAAGAGGAGTCATGAAAGGGGACTGCATTATTCCATTTAGGAAAAGTACCTTTAGTCAGTCAACCTTCTCTGTTGCAGCCTCACGTGAATGGAATAACATCCCAACATGTATCAGAGACCTAAACACATATCGGTCATTTAGTTCTAATCTGAAACAGTGGCTGTTTGATAATATGATCTGCCAGCACTAAACTTGACCCGCCTGCTCTTGCCTCCTTGTGTCAGCGTGTCTGTGAATTTGTCCTGCAACTTACTTTGTATGCTTGCTTGTTTGTATGCTTTTTGTAGCTCGTTCTATGTCTCTCCTGTGCTGCTTCATGTACTATTGTCATGTCGACTTTTTGTTAGTTTGTTGTGCATGTACTGTCTGCTTTGGTGGGCTACTGCCTCGATGTCTAACACATATAGATGTCCTCTATAAGTCCTAGTCTACCTTTTCAATTTGTGTTTGTTTGATGCTGACTCTTGTTTGTCCTGCATGCTTCATGTATTTTAATGCTTGAACTACTGAATACTTGTATGTGGTTATAATTAATGTTTTATCTGTTGCTTTTCTATGTTCTTTTTTAAACTCTTTCTGTTATTTGCTTATTTGCTTTTTAGGGAGCCTATTGTTACATCTGGCCAACGACTGCAGATGGAAACTAACCTTCTGGCTAAATCTGGCATATTTACAGAAATGTCTATTAATATGCACTGTCCCTGTCAAAATAAACAAACAAACAAACACTGTGCTCTTATAGGAGCTGGGAAAAAACATTTAAGCCGCAATGGTCGTCCATCGTTTAAAATAACGTTAAAAAAGACCTCAATTTGCATTTCATTTTCCTCTCGAGTGGCTCCATTTCTTGCTCGGATTTCTGAGCAAGTGGCGTCCTTAAACATGGCCGCCGCGGCGTGTGTCTCCTCCCGCCCAGTGTGTCTCCTCCCGCCTTAGTGTCTTTAGGGTCTCATTTGGGCTCGGTGTCCATTTTAAGGGCTTTCATATCCTGCTAGCGTCCAACTGGGGGGCTCAGTTTCTTAAAATGGGGTTCCTCATCAGGGGCTGAAAAGAGGGAGGGATTGTGCTGAGCTGAGGACTCTCCATTCCCACCTCCTCCTCCCCCCCCCAACCCTTCCTCCACTCACGCCATGTCAGCCGGAGATGCTCATGCCGTGCAGGAGGCCGCTCGCTTCTGTCATGTGTGAAATGATCTGATTGGTTCTGTGGCTGCGTGGAACTGGAAGAGTTTCAAAAGCCTTTAGAAACCGCAGCTGCTTGCGGAGCCGTTAGATGTTTATTGGCACAATAAAAGAAAATGTAAGTGACGGTAAATAGTCCTGGAGTTGTATGATGTTTTATTGATGTTTCTATTGGAGTAATAAAAACAAATTTCCACTTCTCTCCTCTGAAAATATACTCGACTGTGTTAAAGGTGCAATTTCTCAGCGTTGATAAGTCATAATACTTCAAGGTAGTAAAACTGCTGAATTCTGGGTGTGGAACTGAAATATTCACTCTTGCAAACCAGCATTAGAAATGTTCCTGCTAATGATGTTTGTCAACATGGAAAACAATTAAAAATGTTAACGTAAATCTAGAATAAGTCTTTATATCAGAGTTAAAGCATCAAACCAGAAGAGAATAACAAAGGAAACAAGGTTCAGGAGAAACAGCTGCTGATAATGTTGAGCTGGAAATCCAGAGAAAAGTGGAAAACTTTTAAAGAACCTAAAGCTCTTGACAGGGAGAAGGAGGCGATGCAGATCAGTGACCTCTGACCTTCAGGCTCCTGAATCTGCACAGCCCTCAGCTGTCCAGTGTGTTCTGCAGCAGCACCGGATCATAAAGTCTCCTGGCATCTCAAACAGCTAAAGAATATGAGTGGGTGCATGCATGTGTGTGTCTGTGTGTGTCAGTGTGTGTCAGTGTGTGTGTTGCTGGTCTCTTACCATGATGGTGGTCACCACGACAGTGCGGTTCTCCATGCCAGACGTGTCGTTTGGAAGCAGCGGAGAATCCTGGATCAGGACCAGCTTGTCTGCATCAGTCCAGTAACCGATCTGCAGATAGAGGGAAACGTGAGCGTCCGTCCCAGCGTGGTCATGTGGACTCTAAATAAAGATGGACGACGCGACAAGCTCTCCAACAGTGAGACCGAATCATCGTGATCGCCCCCTGGTGGCTGGTAAACATCCTGCATGTCTAAGCTCATTTTGGCTGAGCGTTAGATGTGTTTACAGAAAAGTATGTGACAGTTCGAAACAGTGATCGCTCCACACTAGGATCACTACATCACAGTCTCAAGATTTTATTAATTTGTATTTCTGTACAACTGCAGGAAGTGGAGATGCATCGTCCATCTTTAAATACAGTCGATGGTGTGTACAAATAAAATATACAAGTTATATGTCACACAACAGAGGTTCAGATCTTCAATCTACTTCTTAGCTCTGGTTGTATTTTGAAAATCATTTACAATCAATCACTTATTTCCAAGGGTGAGAATAAACATTAATGTTTAAACTAGGGCTGGGCAAGTTAACTCGTTTTAATCCAGTTAACTCAAGTGATGAGTTAACTGGATTGTTTATCCGCCAATTATTTTCTTTTTTCCTGTTCTGCAGCAGTCAGCAACAGACTTTCACAAAATAAAAGCCTGACTTTCACAATAAAACAATAAATAATCAAACCTGAGTTAATGCGAGATAAAATAATTAATCGAGTTTACTCATCACTTGAGTTAACTCGATTAAAACGAGTTAACTTGCCCAGCCCTAGTTTAAACACAACTCCCTTGTTTTTGTCGTTCTAGCCATAAAACCCTTTCACTTTTAACACCAGAATCCTGACGTAGAGCTGAGATTCCACTTAAACAGCCTGAGTGAGTCCTTGAGTTATTACTTATGGTCTATAGCTGAAACCAAAGAGGTTGCAAGAGGTTGTGCTGCTTCGTTTTGTCTCAGGCGACTTTGTGTTACCGTTGTTGTCCAGAAGTCCTTCACTGGAACTAACACACATGATGTGTTCGGGTCGTAATATGAATCTTCCGAGGGAATAACGCTGAGAGGAGGTTCACAGCAATGCTCGGCTGATTTACGACTTTTGATAAAAAGCCAATACCTATCGATCTTATAATATATCGATCTCATAACAGACGGGAGCTTTGACAGCGACCATAAGCAGCAATAACTCAGAGGGAGTGGAGATCCGCTCGCCAGCCGCTGGCTGCTGGTGGTGGCGGGCCGGGGGGGGGGACGAGGGGCCGTGATTGGTCGATGTCTCCCTTGCGCCGGGGCATCGGGATGATTGAGGAACATGGGAAATGCTGGCGAGAGGCTGTGACCCAAACACACACACAGACACACACCGTGTCCCGACAGGACCCGCGCTGGGACCAGGAGACGGGCCAAAGCAGCTTCTGATTGATGGGAACCCCTCTCCGCCTCCTCCGGCCCCCCCCACCACCCCCTCCCCTCCAGCTTGATTGCTCTCCATTTCATTTCACCCCCCTGCCATCACTCTCACAAGTGCTCTCCCTCTCTCTCTCTCTCGTTCATCTCCCTGCCACCCACCCCCCATTTTCCCAGAGTTTCCTCTTCACACTTCCATCCTGTCGGAGCAGAGCTACTGGAGGCCCTGGTTATGAAAACAGAAGACACCACACTACGCTGTGTGTGTGTCGTCCCAGATGTGTCACGTCGGCACACATCTGGGACCCTGCAGAGACGTGTGAGGGATGGAACAGGCAGGATTACATTACATGGGACAATTAGTCAAACGGCGGCAGTGTGGTGTGATGCTTTACCCGTCTGGGGCCGTTATTCTTCAGCTCAAACACGTCCATGGTGAAGTTGACCCTGCGGCCATAGTGGTCAAACTGGACATTACCTGTTAATCCCTGCAGCCGGACCTGCACACAGAGGAGAAGAGATGCTCCGTTAAAATGAGATCCCTGACAACAGCAGGGAACAAACTGTAAGGGAAATATAACAGTTGACCATAATAATCATGTTTATTTCCCCTTTTGATTGATCACGATTGAATCTCTAGACACAGTAACCTGATTTTCTCTATTACAATGTAACCTTGATCATGCTGCCTCCTGTACTACTGAATGTGTATTGGCCTGATTACCATAGACACTGTAACCTGATTTTCTCTAGACACAGCTCTTTACTACTGAATGCATATTGGCCTGATTGCTCTAGACTAGTAGGCATTGTTGTATTCATGTGATCAAAGGATCTCAACCTTTTCCTGTTTAACAAACCCCCTCCAGAGTGGGAGGGGTTAGCCGAATGTATAAAAAAAAAATGAACTGTTTTCTATCTGGGTGCATATTACAAACTAAACCCTGTGGTATGCACCATGCTCGAGCATTAAAGGTGACGATACTGTAAGAGAATTTTGTGTCTCGTTTCCTCGTTGGTTGTGGGATTGTAGAAATTGCCACGACACAAACACATCAGGAAACAAACACATCAGCACGAAGGTCAATCTCCTGCTAAAGAAGACGAAAACACGTTGTCACCAGAAGAAGAAAATCAATACGAGAAAAGCAAGAAGGATGAAGAGCGTCTCCGTCGCTGTGACACGTCTCATCTCTAATGTCGAGGAACGGGCTGAAGAAAGAGACACTTTTAAAAGTTTAACAGTTTTTCTCCCTTTGATGGAATCCAGCATCAACGTGCAGGAAGCAGTTGACCAATCACAACAGATGGAGCCTGCGTGTTTCAGACAGAGGCTGAATAGAGGAGCTGCAGCAATGAACAGTCCGAGGAGAGAACAGCACAGGACTAGGTCAACGCTGTGGGTCACCTGACGTATGACTTTTGATACAAAGCCAATACGTATTGATCTTGTAATGTACTCATCTTATTAATAGACGGGAGCTTTGGCAGTGACCATAAGCAGCTATAAACTCACAGAGTGGAGCCGGCTGCTGGGGGCGAGCCAGAGGAGAACAAGGAGCCCTGATTGGTCGGTGTCTCCTGTGTGCCGCGGCATCGGGATAATGGAACGAAGCCAACAGGGATAAATATAACGCACTAACATAAACTACATGAGCATAGATTCCCACAGATGACACACAACTCTTCAACAGTGTGACTCAGGACGTTTTCACGCCTGAGAGGTTGCACCAGGGTTCATGTCTTTGTTCAGACTGAACTTAACTTAAGAAGATCCAGGGTGTGGAAGTGAAACCATCTGATGCTCGTGGAGATGACGAAGAGGAAATACAACCAGACTCAACGGTTACTACCTGCAACCTTTACTTTCTATTAATGAACCAAGGAAGGTCAATACAGAGGCTGCAGAGAAAAGCTTAATAACCAGAAATGAAATTGATATTCTAACCAGACCTCAAACTTTAGCATCTGCTGTTAAAATAATCAGAAGAATAGTTTATTAAGAAATCCTGATTGACAACAGCACAAATTATGACATAAAACAGAAGATCCGATGCTTTGGTGACGTCTCAGTACAGGTTTGTCTTTTTCAGTGTAATGTGAAGGATTGATGGAGGGGAATAAACCTTATTTCGAGATATCAACCAGAAATGAGAGAAAGACAAGAAAACAGAAAGGTAATCAGCACTTCAGTCGTCTGGTGACATCTTCAACTTCTAGCATGATAAAGACTGATAGAGTCGTCTGGAGCTGTGGTGGTGATGTCAATAAAGTTGAGACTCCTATTAACCCCACGTGTCATCGATAAATCCAGTTTGATCTTTACAGAGATCAACATTAAGCAAAAATAAATCTATCTAAAGTTATAAATGATCCTGTGATGGAGAAAAATCATTCACCCTCATGTATTTGAGTCGTAAACAACTGACAAGAAAGGAAGCTCATGTATAAATCAGAGGATGATTATATCAGTGTGTGATGTCATTTCTTTCCCTCGCCCTCTCTCTCACCTGTTTGAGAGTGCGCTCCATGTCGATGCCCTGGTTCCACGGCGCCGCCGGGTTGGCGAGACAGTCGCCGGCGTTCCCGCGCCTTGAGATGTCGACCTTCTGCCGGCGCAGGTTCCTGAAGGCCTCGGCCATCACCATCACCCCGTCGTATGTCAGCGCCGACGTGTACTGGGAGGGGGGGGGAACAGAGATGCAGATGTTAGAGCCTGTGAGGACATCTGGGTTGTGTGAACGCTTTGCATCACAGAGTAACGCTGCAGCCGGAGTTATGTTTCAACTCCGGCTTCTGAAATGTATCTAAAGGAAATGAAACTCAGTCGGGAGGAAGCCTGTGATTTTTTAAATTACAGTCTTTGTAGTATAGTGTATTTATCCCAGAGATCTTCTGAGCATGGTTATGAAATACAATGACATTTTGACATCTTAGGCGTGTTGATTCTTTGAACACTATCCCAGGTGTTATTTGTTAGCTCAATACTCTTTTGAACTGTAAAATGAAGACGACTTGCAGTACAAGATATGACGTGTATTTCTGGTCAGCCGAGAGGTTGATGTGGTAGAAGTTGATGGTGAAGGAAAGGAACGCGGACCCAGTACTAACAAGTATAATAATGTTTATTACACAGAAGTTTCACAGGTCAGGATGAGCTCGGAACTCGGAGAAATCACACAGCCAAATGGTGAAGTCTGACAGGCCATGGTCAAACACACATTATATAGAGAGGTTAGTTCCGCCCATGGCTTCGGGTAACATGTCATCTCACCTAAGGCCTCCTAATAAGGACGTGTTTAGTACATGAAGATGAGAATACACTGGTCAAGGATCTACCCTCACCTCCATCCATGTGCTGGTAAGAGGTCATTCCCTAGGTCAAAGGTCCTTCCAAACAAGGAAATACCTACTTGAATAGAAAACTGAAAGACTCTCTGAGAATGTCTGAGAGTCACCAAAATAGACATCATAAATATCAGCCTGTCATTATATTTAAACACATGCTAAAATCTTTTACTCTAGTGCAGGGGTGTCCAAACTTTTTGTCCCAAGGGCCACATACAGAAAAAAATACCAAGGACTGGGCCACTCACGCCTGCCACGCCCCCCTGCCCTTGAGTGGACTGTTGTAAGTCGCGTCGCACAGGGTGGGGGGGTGTGGCGGCGTGGCGTTCTGAGGGACAGCTACCAAGTCAGCAAAGCAATTCACCCCCAGACCACTAGGTGGAGTAACGTTTTTTGTCGAAGACAACCTTAGAGACACCTTCTTTGTGTGTGGCAGTCTTTGTCGACTGTTTATTACTTTCTCTGGAGGACAAATTTGTCCCTGATCTTTATACACAGCTTCATACACTCGTCGACCTGCAAACCGACGTCAGCCGAGATCTCCTTTCAGGAATTGCAGGTCATCTGCGTGTCATACTTTCAGATCTCTTCTGCCAAGTGCTCTTCTATTTGGTCCATATCCGTTCTTCTAAATCTTCTGTGGTTTCTGCAGGTATTATGGGGCATGAAACCAGTAATATGACTCCAAAGGATGTAGTTAGCGGACCAATCACAGCCTTGCGGGCTGCATGAGGCTTGCGTAGCTGTGTCGTATAGTTACAAAAATTGGTGAATGCACGTAAGCACGAAAGAAGGGGCACGCAAGCATGCAAGGGGCTCTTGCGTGCTTGCCCCTTCTTGCGTGTCTCTGAAAACGCAGAAGCATGCACTGGCCTCTCCCCTGTCGACAAAGCCTGGCCCCATAAAGCAAAACAAAGTGCTTTAAGTAAGTGCCATTTGAGCCCTTCTAAATTTTGAGTTTCGAAAAAAAAAAAAAAAAAAAAAAAATTTTTTTTTTTTTTTATTTTTTATACATTATATTTTTAGACATTGATGCGGGCCAATTAAAAATGGATGGCGGGCCGCAGTTGGCCCGCGGGCCGTAGTTTGGACACCCCTGCTCTAGTGAATACACTACAGATACTAAACATGTCCTTATTTAGGTAAAAGGTCCGGTTGTGTGATGTCATGCTATCTCTAGTTTTGGGGGTCCCTCCTCCCAAATAAAACTCGTTGTCTTGCAAGAGACAAGGCAGACTTTCACTTTTGCAGGTTGTGATTTCTCCGAGTCTCTAGAGCTCGTCCTGACCTGTGATACTTCTTGTAATAAACATTATACTTGTAAGTTCTGGGTCTGCGGTCTCCTGTCTTCAAACACCGACTTCGACAAGACACTGTGGCTTGAAAGACACGACAGAAACCTGGAGGCCGGCCAGCTGCTCTGTCTGTTTTGGGAACAAACTGCACCGAAAAAACAGGTATGAGGCAAATTAAATTCTGATTTTGTCGGACAGCTAAAAATGTTCTGCTGCATTTGCTGGTCAGATCCCTTTAAAAAGAACCCAATCTGTGTAAGGCTTCATCAGAGAGCCCACCGAGTGTCTGCAGGGCCGAGCGGTTAGAGAGACGCATCAGTTCTTACTCCGCTCATTATTTTCTTTGGAGAGAGAGGGTGAGGAGAGAAGAGCACACCCCCCCAAGTGAGAGCCCTGTTTCCCCTAATCTATCTTTGACCGGGAGACTCTACAAAAAAAAATCCCTCTCTCCCTCGTGTGCCGTACATTTCCCTAAAACTCACCTCTGGCGCCTGAGAAAGCTAATTGAGGGGGATGAGGAAAAGGCAGCAGGATGGAAAGAGAGAGAGGGGGAGCGGAGGGCGAGTGTTTAGTCCAGCCGGGGAGCAGTCTGCCATTAATTATCCCAACTAGCAGGAGTTCATTAACTTTGCCTCCGGCCGGGGGTGAATCCTATTCATTAGCCCTCTGCTCACTGTGACATCACGGCTCTCAGCAGACGCCTGGTTCCTCTCTGACAATCTGCCCAAAGTGAAACTACAAGCACACAAACAATCAAGGTGCGGAACGAACTCAATAACAGGACGATCACTGCTGCCGGGGACGGGAGCCTGGGACGTGGGGGGGGGGGTTAATTCTCCCAGAGGAGCAGCCGAGCAGAGCGATGATCACATGACACGAGTCAGACGTCAGACAGTTTCTCTTTCTCTAATCAGCATCATTAGAAGACGTCAGAGGATTAGTTTGGAGGATTGAGCATCGTCTGAGAGTATAAATGATAAATGGTGGGTTTTTATATCTCATTTTTCTAGTCCTGATGACCAATGTGTTAGTGAGGAAAAATCTTTATTGTATGAGGGAGATGGGGATCAAACTGCCAACCTTGGACAACCCAACTCCTGAGCTGCACCTCACTTAGAAAGGTTTCTACAAAACCTTGAGGGACGAACTATCCAGGAGGTTTTTGAACCTTTTCAACAGTTTTTCTAGAGACTCCTTGTCTATCTTAATGAAAAGAATCAGGTATATTTAAGGAACTGATATGAACGTGTGAAATTTGGTGCAGTTTGATTGAGTTTAATGGATCTGTTGGGCCTTCGCTGTGGTTTCTGCTCTACTTGGTGTCAGTCTTGCTCTGTTATTCAACTTTCCAGAGCTGCGTTGATCTTGTTTTATAATCGTTACCATTCATGTGGCCATTTGTCATGAATTTGGCTAGAAGACCAGGTAGCCACATGGCAAGTCAACGTCCTTAATCCTCTCTATGAAGCTCTATTTGACCGGTTGATTCCCCGACAAGGAAAACAACCTGATGATGAACCAGAGCCGATCGCTGCAGTAAATCAGGAGATCTGGACGATGATCTCAGGTAAGAAGCAGGTAAAAGTCCACGTGCTGTCGCAGGACGCAGCTGAAGTTGGACAACGTCTCTCCTGTCTGTAATGAAACTGATCAGAGTCTGAGTCACGAGGGTTCATGAACCATCCTGGACCTGTTTAAAGCCGTGGCATCGTTCTTATAACACAAGAACAGAAACCCCGATGCAGCAGCCATGTTGATCCACCAGCCGACGGAAGAACTGACTGTGACTCGGAGAGAGAGAGAGGGCAATTTGTCAAGACACAAAGTGGCGAAGGACACGCACACTCAGAAGACGCACACACACACACACACACCCTTTCCACTCCAGTGCGTATGGATTCTAAAATAGAAATCTTAGGTCGGACCCAGATTTGCTGCAGGGCCGGGGGTGGGGGGGTGGGGGGGTTGCTGACCACCATGGCGTGATGCCTTCTTGCCACAGTGCCGTTTGGAATTTGAGCGGCTGAAAAGAATGTAAAGTGGGTCAGTCTGTCACATCCTGCATGTGAGAGAGGTGGAACGAGCGGAGCAGATTGCTGATGGTTACCGACGTTTCTTACATGTACATGCGGACGGATCATATTTCATTATAGCTGCTATTCTCTCTCTGCTGCTTCAAGCAGATTTCGTATGTATTTGTGTCTCTGTGTTCCTGCTGCTTTCGCACACCTTGCAAACATGCTCCTGTATATTAATACGCTTCATTATATCCGCACTGTCCGTTCTTATATCTTCTCCAGTCACATCAGAGAGATGAGCTCCACGGTCTTGCACGTTTTATAGCTTGTTACTTACAAATAGAATGAAACTTGCTTGCGTTTGCTATTTTTTTTCAAACACATTCCAGATGAAACAGCTGGATTCTGTTCATTCCTCCACAGGCTGAACATCGAATTCCACACGTTTGAAACTATCTTGAAATCTCACATCTGGGATTTGAGAGTCGGCTTTTGAACGCCAACATTTTTTCCTGTGGATTTGACTTTGAATCCCCGGGAAACCGATCTTCAGAAGAATCAACCAGCCGTCTGACGTACCTTGGGCGGGGCGTCGGAGCCGGGATACTCCCTCTGGTCCAGCTTGTTCCAGCGCTGCATCAGCTTGATGACCATGGGGTTGCTGAAGTCGACCAGCTGGAAGCCCGTCACGTTCGCCCCTCCGTGCATGAAGCGCTCCAGGTTGATGTCCTTAAAGCCCTTGAGGGGACAAGCAACAGGGGAGAAGACTGGTCATGGTCTGAGTCCAGAGAAAGAGACAGGTGAGTGATGGGAGGTGCCACAGATGTTGATGATTTGATTTAAATACATTTATGACTAAAATTTACTGAGCATCAAATGGAATGAAACCATAAGCAGATACCAGTAAGAAACTGGGTGAAACTATGAAGGTTTTACTGGTGCAAAACAACTGAGCAGCTGTGAAATCTGAAGTTGTGAGATGAGATTATGAGAAAAATGCAATAATTTCTCTCTATATGAAACACAATGACCTGAGAAGAAGAGGAAGAAGAACAAGAAGAACAAGAACAACAAGAAGAACAAGAAGAACACGAAGAACAAGAAGAACCAGAAGAACAAGAAGAACAAAAGAACAAAAATAACTAGAAGAACAAGAACAACAAGAACAACAAGAACAACAAAAAGGAAGAAAGAAGAAAGAACAGAGAACAAAATCTGAAGTTGTGAGATGAGAATATGAAGAAAAATGCAATAATTTCTCTCAATATGAAACACAATGAGCTGAGAAGAAGAACAAGAAGAACGAGGAAAAAGAAGAACGAGGAAAAAGAAGAACAAGAAGAACAAGAAGAAAAATTAGAACAAGAAGAACAAGAATAAAAAGTAGAACAAGAAGAACAAGAAGAACAAGAAGAACGAAAATAACTAGAACAACAACAACAACAACAACAACAACAAAGAATAAAGAACAAAGAACAAACAACAGAGATCAAAGAGGGACACGGTGAGAAGACGTCTCTCCTCACCAGGTTGGCCATGATGTAATGGTAGCCTTTGACGTGTTTCCCGACGCTGACGATCTGCGAGGAGGAGGCGGAGCACAGCTCAGCGTTAATCTGACTGGATTACAGCATAACACGTTAATTACTGTCAGAGACGCGTGTTGACAGAGTGGAACCGTCAGATCGGATCCGTGGAAGATGGGACGTCTAAACAAATGAACAGGCCGTCATGGCCGTGAGTCGCCGAGGAGGTAAACGCTTCACGCTCCCAGAGACGTGACAATGCTTCACACACACAGACACACAAACACACAGACACACACAGGTACAGTCACAGAGCTGCACAACGGTGATTAAAACAGATTTTGAAAGCTGACATCTGCTGTGAAATCCCCACTGGACGTTCAGTTAATCAGGGAATTAATTAATCTTCTTCTGAAATGTTTTGAACCCTCAGAAAAACTTAGATTTATATCGATTCCCAAACAGCTTCACCACAACGAGAGCCGATCAGCAAGTTGTGAAACCTCACTGGTGGGTTTTATTTATCTGAATCTTAACATGTAGGAGACGATCAGCCAAAGGAAATGAGTCATTTCTAATAAATGTAAGAGTTGGTTCTTCCACTCGTTATCTCGGCCAAGAAAATAATGTTGTCATCTGCGTTTGCTTGTTTTTTGTTTGTTTTGAGGATTATGCAAAAACTGTTAAACCCATTTCCAGCGAACCTGTTGGAGGGATACGGCCTGAGGCTGAGAAGAAGCCAAGTTTACACGTGGATGTGGATTAAGAAGCAGATCCAGTTAAGATCATCTCTTCACACTTTTCAACATTTTGGACATTTTTTAGGCAGTAAAGCACAGATCTTGATTTTCCACTGTTCCACTAAATTTTGTTTATCGGTCCTCGTCCTTTTTTCTTTTATATTCTTCTTTAATTTCTACTAAAACAAGTCAGTCCTGAGTTCTTAGTTTTCATATGAATTCAAAACTAGTTCCAATTAAACCTCTTCATACTGAATAAAGTCGGTAAAGTCTTTTTTAATTCTGGTGCTGAGCACAGTGTGAGTTGAATTTTAAACTGAAAATGAAAACAGGTTTTATCGGCCTCACACCTCATAACGTGACATTTTCACAATTCTTCCCTCTTTATGACCAAATATTACGTTTTATTATGCTGTTAGGTTTTATGCTAGTAAATTTCACCAAATTCAACTACTGTGCTCGTTACCTATTCCGGGGAGGTTACGTTTTTATAGTTATTTATTTAGTGCAGGTGTGTGGGACACTACCAGGGAAGAAGGAAAATTAAACAGCCAGATCCACATTCTGTATCATGGCAGTCTGGTTAGATTAGTTAACCCTGGTGGATGTGTGCGTTCTCCATTTTATCAATCCAACATCCAGGAAGTTTCTAAATGTTCCAACGAACGAGAGGAGCTGAAACTGTGGAGAACAACTTAATATGTTATTTAAAAAACTGCCTTTTCTCTGCGTCACTGATGGATTTGAAATCTGTTGCCATTGAAACCTGAGGTAAAGTGTGACGAGAGTGTGAGGGACACTTGCACTCTGCTCCCCCCAGCGAATCACATAATAAATATGATCAGATTCTACTGCATGTCTAATAAAATCCGACCGTGAACCAGAAGTGAACGACTCTCATTTAACTCCCTGCAGCTGGGAGTGATGGAGACTGAGAGTGAAAGGAGAGAGAGCGTCGTTATGGTTTCTGTTTTTGTTTTTACCTCCTTCACTTCACACTGAGAGGGAGGAAAAAATCCTTTTAATATTCTGATCAGATATGAGAAGAATCTCCTGCTCAGCAACTTAAAATTGGCTCTTTCAGTGTTTCGGGGGGGATTAATAAACTAATTTCAGTTTCTGTGCGTAAGAGATGATAATTAGGAAATTTGTTAATTACAGAGCTGCTTCTTTTAGAAGGAGAGTGAGATCTGCATATTTAACCCTGTTGTGCTGCAGCCTTTAAATATGAAGACATTCAATACTGCTTAATGTTGGAAATATTAGAAGGTACAACTTTGTAAATTCTTTTTATACGTTTCTTATTAAACTTCATGTGTGAGACTGACATGTTTGACTGCCAATAAAAATGTTTAAAAATGCATCATGATGAAGCAACTTTTGGGGAATCTAATTTGTTTTATGCAAAAATTACCACACGGACTTCCGCAAAAACTTGGTGGTAGAATTTCTTCAGTTGCTTTAGGCTATTTTCAACAATTACAAATAAAGATAGTGAATTTAAATGTAGTTTTAAGATCTTAAATAATTCAGCAGGTAAAGCACAAACTGTACAATTAGCAAATTAGCTGTCTGCGAATTACATTTCCGTTCACGTAACAATTTTTTGGTTGATTTCTTTCATCAGGATAGAAAAATGTGACATAAAAGAAAGTTTTAAAACTTTGCTATATTTTTCAGGGCCATATTACATCCTTCCACCAAGTTTTGCAGTTATCTATCCTGTAGTTTTTGTGCAATCCTGCAAACAAACAAACCAATCAACCAACAAACAAATGGATAAACGATGAAAACAGAATAGAATATGATGAGTCAAATCAAGAAAAGACAGAAGCATGGTTTGTTTTCCCTCTTTCAGAATGTTACCTCATAAACCATCAGATAAACATCGAATCGCCCTTTACATATTACCTCTCAGTCACATGACTCTCATCCGACTACCTCACAACTTAACATAAAGAAAATCATCAGCATCGACACATTGATAACTAAATCCCAAATGTTCAACTTCCACTTTCCATTCAGCGCTTTAATTCCCTGACATTCAAAGCAACATCTGGCTGCTCATCAGCCTCGATGTGTTCCGATCACACTGTTGCTAAGCAGCCGACGAAACTCAATTATGTATTCAAATCCTCGTCCTGGATCGGAACCATTTGGCACGAGGTGAACACGCGCCGGGCGCCGGCTGGAATTAAAAACAGGATAAAATAGACGTTTATGTCTTTGGCAGCGACTCTGACCGCCACCGCAGAAAAACAGCACAACGTCCCACAAGCCGTGAACATGACAGCGTCCATCACGTCTGCTCGTGGGACGCTCGGTGGCGTCGGGCGGGGGGGGACTCAGCGCCGTGCGTACACATCTGCAAGAAAAGTTGTTAGAACTATGACAGATGTCAGAGCGGAGATTTCCTGAATAATTGAACAATTACAGAGACACCAGTAGCTCCAGGGAAGGATTGATGGATGAAGGGATGAAGAGGAGCAGCAGGAGGAGGAGGAGGAGGAGGAGGAGGAGGAGGAGGAGGAGGAAGATGCGGATCATATTCTGAGTGTGTTTATGCCAACGAACGCCACCGGAGATGAGCACAGACTGTTTTCAAGTTCAAAACATTCTAATGAGCACAAACATTAAAAAAAAAGCAGAGTCAAACAAACAGAGAGTGAGAAACACCAACTTCTGTTCTTGGGTTGTTTCAGAGGACGAGGAAAATGGAAATTATATTCTGCTGAAGGGTTTGGATTTAAAGAACAAGTAAATAAAGCAAATTAATCTTCCTCATCCTCATATATGAAGAACAAACTCTCCTCATCATCACTTATCAAATACATGCCTCCATATTAGCACCTGCTCGAACATTATTTAAACTTCGAAACTCTTCTGCAACAGATCTTCAAAGCAAACTAAAGATATCCGTGGTTCTTGTTTTGAACAAAGTATAATGTGAAGTTGTTTTAACGCTGAGTCATGGTAGCATCACCTGCTCCAGCATGTTCTGCAGCCTCTCGGCCTCGAGGTCGATCACAAACTTCTTCTCCTGCCTCCGGTCCAGATCCTCCAGCAGGCGCCGGTAACTGGCGTCGTTGAAGTTCTCCACGCAGATGGCGCTGACCTGCCAGTTGTTCTGACCCGCCTTCTCCATGATGGCCTGCAGGATGGCGTATCCTGGAGGAGTCACACACACGGGAAACAGAGTAAGTCATCTTATTTAAAGTGCTCGGCATCTTTGTTTACTTTGTTGGGAATTTTTAACATAAACAAACTGATGACACGTCGACTTTAATCTGGAGGAAGGTTTCACGAAAAAATTAAAGTTAAATAAACTAACGTTAAATAATTACCTCTGGAGGTTGAGTGATGAACATTTAACATGTCTTTTTAAAAATAAGATAGTACCATGATCTTTAATTAAAATAATGTGGAAACTGTTGCTGAATGATTCCTTTGAAGGTAATTTTGCGATATAAAATATGATTTGGTGTTTCTTTTCATACAGATCTAAATCCAGATGCAATATATTTGAACATTTTCTGTTAAAACATTAACAGATGTGCTTCCTGAATATTTCTAAACCTCTATATTTAAATTCTATATCATGCTCGATGTTACCACGAACACACGGAAACTCTGAGGTCATTAAATATTTGTGCACGACTTCTGAAAGTTTACGGAAACAGTTGCAACAGTGCAGTACCAGTGGATGTCATGGGGGGGCAGTATAGCCAGTATTTCAATTGAGATGACAATAGGACACGAGGAAGGAATTGAAACAATGATGTAACTTTTTGAAGACAGAAAGAGTTGGTAAGAAACGTCGGAAATATGAGTACGTTACTTTACTCAGACACAGGGGGCGCTACGTACATCTTTCTTGCAACGTACATCACTCTGCCCCTAGTGGACGTATTACTCAACAATCATCAACATAACGAACACATTGCAGCATGTGGGCATTGACATCGTTTGAAATGTTAATGAGCTCCTGAATACATTTACTGGTCAGAATGATGCTGACTGTGTGGAATGTGTCTCATCACCACGTGAAGTATAAAACATATTGTTCTTAGTTGCTGCTTTAAACAGGAAACTGGCGTCAGATGACACAGCATCTCTGGCAGGACAAACTCTGTTTTACTGTCAAAAGAGAAACTGCATTGAAGCCGACGCCTCTGAAGCTTTTATCCTCCTCCAGTCGGATCCTTGCTTTCGGTCCAGTCGGGGAAACAGGCGCTTCTCCATGAGTCGGATGTGTCACGACACTCTGGAGGCTGGGGGTGGAAGGGGGGGGGGGCCCTCGCTGTCAGGTTCGTGTATAAAGAAGATGAGTGTCAGAGAGGGAACTGCATGGGGAGCTGCGAGGGCGGCTGTTCTCCAACAGGAACAGATGTCCCCCTTAAACGGCCCCTCCTGGTGGCCATCACAATCTGGCAACCCGTCTCCCTTTGCTCCCAATTAGTGGATTAACCTGTGCACTGGCAACCGGGCTCCCTCTCCACCTCCTTCTCCCTCACCCCCTCCTTCTCCCTCTTCCCCTCCTTCTCCCTCTCCACCTCCTTCTCCCTCTCCCCGGCCCCCGTGCGCCCCATTAGAGGAGTGTCGCTGCCAGGAGGAACCGATGACTGAGGCCACGCACAAATGGAAAGCACTCGCACATGCATACATACTCACACATGCATACTCTATCATGCATACCCTCACATACATACTCTCATATACATAATCTCACATACATACTTTTACATACATACATACATACTCTCACATACATACTCTCACATACATACTCTCACATACATACTCTCACATACATACTCTCACATACTCATACATACATACTCTCACATGCACACATACTCTCACATGCATACTCTCACATGCATACTCTCACATACATACATACTCTCACATGCACACATACTCTCACATGCATACTCTCACATACATACATACTCTCACATACATACTCTCACATACATACTTTCACATACATACATACATACATACATACATACTCTCACATACATACTCTCACATGCACACATACTCTCACATACATACATACTCTCACATGAATACTCTCACATACATGCATACTCTCACATACATACATACTCTCACATACATACTCTCACATGCATACTCATACATACATACTCTCACATGCACACATACTCTCACATGCACACATACTCTCACATACATACATACTCTCACATGCATACTCTCACATACATGCATACTCTCACATACATACATACTCTCACATACATACTCTCACATACATACTCTCACATGCATACTCATACATACATACTCTCACAGGCACACATACTCTCACATGCATACTCTCACATACATACATACTCTCACATACATACTCTCACATACATACTCATACATACATACTCTCACAGGCACACATACTCATACATACATACTCTCACATACATACTCATACATACATACTCTCACATACATACTCATACATACATACTCTCATATACATACATACTCTCACATACATACTCTCACATGCATACTCACATATGCATGTACTGTATCATGTCAAGATGGCTCAAGTGACTACTAAAGGAACAAACCACACCTCCAATATGACACTCCCAAAACTTAACATGTTTTTTGGCGTCAGAGCAGGATTTTTGTGACACATATAACAAAATTTTACTTAAGTTAAGAAAGAATCACCTTTAAATGTACAATAAAAGAAACGTCAGCCACTAGGGGGCCTCTCAATTGAAAGAATAACAAATCCCTGGTTTGGCGATGGCGTGAGCAGTGAGGGATCATGGGAGTTGTCCTCTTCAGCAATATTGGCAGTAAAAATATACCTGATCTATTATGAGTGATCGAGTTCCTAAGAGCATCTGAAGATTTCTTCTCTGGAACGACTAAAAGGCCGAAGGAAAATCTATATCTTTAACGTCATTAATCACGTCCCTGGACTTTTAAAAACAACTTGTCAGTGAAGGTGAAGATTTCTTTTCCATAAAGGAAACAGAATAAACGACTAATCCTCCTCTGAAGACGTTCAAGGTCTTCAGCCCTCATGGTGTGGATTCACTTAACATTTACTTTGCAGTGTTTGTGTCTACCTGCCAGCAGGGACCGCACACAGGAAAAGGTCCGGGAGCTAAATCTGACTCACTGTCTCTTCTCATTGCTTACGGAGAATAAAATATGATGGAATAAGCTTTTCACACGTTCCCTGACAAATAAAAGATAATGAAAATACTCTGTTGCAGGTGGGAAGCTGAGAACGACTCCCTGTGGCAGCTGCAGCTCCTTCGCTGCTATTGACTGAAGCTGGTTCGGCTGCAAATGAGCAGCTGTTTTTGTTCACTGTTGCTGTGAAACTCTAGTTTATGCCATTACACTGGTGATCCCCTGCTTTGAAACCATCTATATATATTTTTCATCTTTATCTCAGAATGACGCCAGGCTGCAGAGTCATAGTTTAACCTACAGGAGCCTCAATGGTGCAATCAATTTCTATTTTTTATCAAAAAGGCTCAAAAAGTGAATCCACAGTTATTGTTTTCAGACCTGTGAAGATTCCTGTTCTTGCATAGAAAACACTGACTTTACAATAATTACAGCGGCAGCAACGAATTGTTGAATTTCACTCTAGACGAGTGTCGCTAGCAGCTTTTCTCAGCTGTGGCCATGACACATGTGCTAAGTTGTTCTTGACATAATATATAATATAACATACGGTATAAAAATACAGCGTTACATTAAAATCCTACTCGGTACAACCCAGGATGCCTTTATTTAGTTTTTTGTATATAATCATCAAATGTACGTATCATATTTATTTTTGTAGTTTTATTATGTTTTTGAAACAAATAATGATTTGTGTTGCTCTCTTTTGCTTGTATTATCTCCAGGAGTAAAATAAAGGAAATATTAGTCATTTATTCACCTATTTTACTGCATCTGTGTTGTTATTATGATCGTTATTATTCTCATCATCACAGATTTTATCCCTATTTTTGACATTTTCTGGAATATTTCCTCGATTTTATTATTCTTTTAAAACCTATTTTGCATTATTTCATTTTCTTCTGTATTATTTGTTTCAGTCATTTGTGAAGCACTCAATGTGCAAAAGCAGCTGAACCAATAAAGTTTGATTGAGGAATTTAACCTCTTCCCATGATCCTGCCAGATGCAGATCAGCAGCTGGACTGGTTGCTTGTATGTAACAATGATGATGATGATGATGATGATGATGATATCCCATCATGCTCTATTGTGCTCTGTGGCGAACACGGTGTATGGACAGGAAGTTGCGGTGGCGGCTGATTACCAGCTGATGAATGTGTGTGTCCCCGGGCCGTGTGGAGCAGCAGCCAACCACCATGACCGTGACTGAGCCACAGGACCAGGGAGGAAAACAGCTGGAGAGGAGAGAGAGAGAGAGGGTGCACATCTGGACCTCGGCCTCCCCTACATCTTCACCTCCATCCGTCCCTTCCCCCTCTTTTCCTTTCACCTCTCCCTCTCCTGAGAGGTTTTTAAAACACTCACTCCTCTTACTGACCATCTGCCGCAGAATCATCTCCTCTCTTTCCCTCCTCCTCCCGACTCCTCTCATTTTTCATCATCTCATTTCATCTCCTCTCTCTTGTCTTCTCCTCACCTCAATTTTCATTTCCTCCTGTTTTCTTCACCCTTTACCTTCTCTCATGTCCTTTCCTTCCCTGACATTTCCTCTCTTCTTGTTTCCTCTGCTTTCATTGCATCTTCCTTCCTTTCCTGTCCTCTCCTATCCACTCATTCCTTCTGCCTGCATGGCTTCCTCCCCTCTTTTTCTCCTCTCCTTCTGTTTCCTCTTGTCTCTTTCACTTCCTATAACCTTTTCCTGTCCTTCAGCTTCATTCTACTCCTCTTATATCCTCTCCTCCTCTCTCTTTCATCGTTTGTATTCTTTCTTCCTTTGCTTTCCTCTGCTCTCTACTCGTTTCCCCTCCTCCCTTTTCTTCTCTACCCCCTCTACACCTCTCCTCCCTGGCTGTTTCCTCTAATATCTTTCATGTTTGCTTGTGTCCCCTCCTCTTCTTTCTTCTTGTCCTTCATCCTCATTGCACTGCTCTCATTTCATCTCCCTTCCAGTCATCTCTCTTTTCTTCACCTTCTCTCAGTTTGTTTCCCCCGCCTCTGACATTTTCCCTCCTCTCATTTTATTTACCTTCCTTTCCTTTCCTTACCTCTACTTCCCAATATTTTCCTTTCTTCCCCTCCTTCCTCCTGGCATGCCCCCCTCTCTTCCTCTCTCCTGCTGTTTCCTTTCCTCTGCTTTATTTTCCCCACCCTTCATCCTTCATTCTGCTCCTCATCATCTCCTCTCCCTTCCCTTCTCTCCCACTTCTTGTTTCCTCCATTTCATCCCCCATCTTCTCCTCTCCTCCCCCGCTGTTTCCTCTAATCTCTTTCACTTTCTGCTGGTTTCCTCTTTCTTAAGGAGTCCTTCATCTCCATTCCTCTCCTCTCATTTCCCTCCCTCTCCTCCTCTTTTTCTTCCTATGATCTTATTTCCTCCTCCACCTATTAGTTTCCTCTCTTTTCCTCTTATATCTTCATGTTCAGTATCCCCTTCTATCTAATCCCATTTCCTCCATTTCATCTCCTCTCTTCCTTTTTCATCCCACTGCTTCCTATATCCTTAATTTCATCTCATCCCCTTTCCTTCTCTCCTCCTCCTTGCTTCCTTTAATGCCCTCCTCGATTCCCCTCTCCTTTTCTATTATCTCCTCTGTTTTCTTCTTCCATCCTTTCTTTTCCACCACTCCCCTTTCCTCCATTTCCTCTCATCTCATTTCTTTCTTTAACCTTGTTCCTCTCCTCTTCACAAAAATAATGCCATCACTTGATTTATTTGCATTCTCTTTGACTCTCTCTTTTAAATAATTTCCTTCATTCATTTTTATTTCCTTATTAGTGTGTGTGTGTGTGTGTGTTTGTGTGTGTTTGTGTGTGTGTGTGTGTGTGTGTGTGTGTGTGTGTGTGTGTGTGTGTGTGTGCGCGTGAGTGTGTGTGTATAATAGGACATCCAGGGAAGCTAAAAGGAAAAGCAGTCCCTCTCCCAAACACACACACACACACACACACACACACACACACATACACACACACTCACGCACGCACACACACACACACACAGAGCTACAGTGTCCAGTCCCTTGTATCTGGTGCTTTGATGCAGGGAATCAGACTGGCACTCATTGACTGAGCTCAGCCATGCGTGGGCTGATTCTACATTATAGTCGATACTGGATGAATGCCTGCTCCTGTGTGTGAAAAAAATCCTCAGGCTAAAGTGCTGCAGCCTGCACCCAAAAGCCTTGTGAAAAGTGCATGTGCATGCTAACACAAACACACACAAACACACACACACACGCACAGTTAAACCCTCTAACAAAGACAGAAGACCTCATGACAACATTTGAGGCTTTAATATATTCACGACTTCAGAGAAAACGACTGTAGTTCACTTTCTCCTTACTGACAAACAACCAGTGTCAAGTACACAACCTTGACAAGTGATGCAGAAACACAATAAGTCTGAAGGGCGGCGCCAGAGCTCACACATTTAGTAATTTGTATTTAAACCACGTCAGGTATAAAGGGTGTCAGGATTTTGGGGATTTAGAAAAATGGTAACTACTTGCACACAATAAATTCAATATGATTATATTGTTTTATGTTTATTCTTATATTTTTATTCTGTATACGTTTTATAGTTTAAATCGAGTATATTCTTATACTTTATACATGTTGTTAGTGTTTGTTGTACCCGATGTCCTGCTGCTGTAACACTAAAGTTTTCCAGTTTAGGATCATTCAAGTAAATAAGTAAGTAAGTTAGTAAGGTAAGAAGTAAAGTCATTAAAGTAGGTAAGGTAAGGTAAGGTGAAGTAAGGTCAGTCATCCAATATGTGCAGCAATTTGGTTTGATTCTTTGTCTGGAAATGAAACAGATTAAAACGGATCAGCTGTAAAGTTCGCAGGGGAAATGAAAGAGGGAAGGAAATAAGAGGAGAGAGTATCGGATAAGACGCGGATAAAACCTGTAGAAGATGAGAATAGATTACTGTAAATATTCATCATGATATGAATAATGTGAAATCCATTGCCCTTGAAAATGACTGACTTTAAAAGCTTAAGTTTAATCATCTATATTCCAAAAATCATCTCTTATATGTGAACCTGCAGGTCATCAGAAGGTTTCACTCAACAACAGGAGGAAACACTATCTGTCCTCAGTCATGTTGTTGATAGCTGTGTGTTGTCGTCAGTCCGTCACACACCTGACAGCCGGTGTTTCTAACTGTTCGTACGACAGCAGCTTCGACAGAATCCTGAACATCAGCGATCAGGCAGTGAGACAGGAGGTTTCAGCACCATGGACAGAGCCTGGTTTCAGCACCATGGACAGAGCCACTGGCTCAGCCAAGGCTCAGACAGGGAAAATATCAAGTTCGGAAAAATCCAGCAAATACACAAGAGTTCCATGTAACTCACAAAACACAAACCACACAGGATAACACATTAAAATCTCTATTAAAGAAATATGTTATAATCGTGAACTGAAACGTGAGTAATGTATTTTGCGAGACATTGGTTTCTATAAGAGGATAAACTATATATGTCGATGGTGGGGGAGGTTGTGATAAAAGTGTCTTGTTTGTCCTTGTGACATCACATCATGTAGTTTCTTATCCACCATTGTTGAAATCTCTTCCTCTTGTGTTCTGATCACTTCACTTGAGAACTGCCCCTCCGAGACATTCAGTGGTACTGCTCTGTGTTGTTTGTTAGGTCCGTATCCGTAAGCTTTCAGAGGACTTGCACAACTACAGATGAAACCAAGGCAGAGCACAGACAGACGACTGGCTTCATTTCCTTTTCCATATGTAACAGTGAGCATTAATGAGCTTTAGAAGAATCTGGTGCTGACACATGACCTCTTCAGGCCACGTCTCGGCATGTCACAAGCGTTGCTGTGGTCATCAGAGGACTCACAGCATATTAGAGAGTTACAGACACAAGTCAAGGCCGAGTAACCAATGGATTGTTATTTCTGAATTATTGTAAATGTTCGGTTTTTATGCTGAAAACATACAAACTTAGATTCGAACAACCAGGCACCGGACATGTACGTGCTTCAGCTGCTTTTCCCTGATTGAATCTCTTCAGTTTGACCAGGAAGAATCTTGAGTATGAACGAATCGTTACAGTCTGTTTTGAACCAGGAGACAAGAGACTTGATTCCTCGAAAACATGACACAACAAAACACCATCTAATCCTGATCTTGAGTCGGTTGTGATGTGAAATGGCGCTGGCCTGGTTGTGTCTTCCAGCTGAGGGAACCTCCGCTGTGGTTTTTGGGGCGAACACTTGATCAGATACGAGTGGGTGTTTCTGAGAGGAGGCTTTTTACCCAGTCAAGCATGTACGACCTGAGATAAGAGAGCGAAGGGCCAGGGAATGATTTGCTCTGAAGGGGAGGCCATCCTGATAGTGTCCTCACTCTGCAGACCCCCCACCCCCCCAGCCACCATACATCCAATCTGCTCACAATCCCCCCCACAGCAGCACAGAGAAAGAAAGAATAGAAAAACCCCTCGACGAGCTTCTGGAGAATATATGAAAGTGAGATGTGGAGATGTGATCCACGCAGTCGGCCAGATCCATTCTGTCTTGTAATGGAAATGTGACACGGAGCGGAGGGGGGGGGTTGAATAAGTACAAACCTATTGACTTTGGAAGAGTGAATTCGGGTGAGAGAGAGAGAGAGAGAGAGAGAGAGAGAGAGAGAGAGAGAGAGAGAGAGAGAGAGAGAGAGAGAGAGAGGGAGAGGGAGAGAGAGCGAGAGAGAGCGAGAGAGAGACAGAGAGAGAGAGAGAGACAGAGAGAGAGAGAGAGAGAGAGAGAGAGAGAGAGAAACAGAGAGAGAGAGAGAGAGACAGAGAGAGAGAGACAGAGAGAGAGAGAGAGAGAGAGAGAGAGAGAGAGAGAGAGAGAGAGAGAGAGAGAGAGAGAGAGAGAGGGAGAGAGAGGGACAAAGGTTCAGTGAACGGCAGAGGAAAATGAAAAGGGGAAAAAAACTGAGAAAAAGTGAGAAAGAAAAGGGATAAAAATAGAAAACGAGACAAATTCTGGGCGTGGTCCTCTTCTTCATCATCTTCTTCAATTGGGATGTGATTATTAACAGTGGAGATAGTAACTATTGATGGTGTTTAATATGTTTTTGCTGGGGCGCTTCACATTATAAAGGTTGTTTTCAGCATGGTAAGAGATATTGCAGAAAAAGGTCTGTGACATTTCCTCCCAAGAAAATGTTAAATGTTTCCATACATGTGACAAACCTTTGGGACTTGATTCAACGTTGATTTGAAGATAACATTTTCTTTCTTGTTTCCCATCAACAATTACCACTGGACTTAAATAAACCCAAACTGTAGCATGGAAAAGTGATGAGAAATCAAATCTCAAACCAGCTACATTATATGTGTCTTTCTGCAGAACGTCTCCGTGAATCTTCACACGAATCAAACCCCAGCTCCGTCCTGGTCACTCACCCCGATCGGTGTCGTACAGGAACACGAACTTGTTCCAGTCGTAGTGGTCGAGCAGCGACAGCAGCGCGCCCCGGATGGACGGCCGGAGCTGCAGCGTGAACTGGCTCTCGCCCTCCGTGGGGAAGCTGGGCGTGATGAGGGAGATGTGCAGGGCGCTGCAGAAGGACGTCAGCGTGTGGACCGAGCGCTTGTCGTACAGGCCGAAGATGGCGAAGACTCCGCGGGAGTACTGCGAGCAAACTGAGGAGAAGGAGAACAAGACAATCAGTTAGTACAAAGAGAAGAAGATGAGGGGACGTAGAGGGAGATATATAAATAAATCTTATTCCTGTGAAACCCCTTTGAAATCATGTGAAGGAATTTACATTAAATGGAAATGAGGTTAGTGAGAAGAGATTAAACAAAGAGCCGGACGCTCAGTGGATTTGTCAATGCCCCCTTTTTAAATTACACATAAATATACATATACACCATATATATACTGGCATTTCTCTCTTCTATCGTTCTCTTCTATCGTTCTTTAATATAAACAACTAGGCCATTGTCAGGCTTTGAATCAGTTTACTTATCTCTTATTAAGCGCTCTTCTCCCATGACAACTTCACGGTGAAGGAGCAGAAACAACAACACGTAACGAGGTCTCGTCTCCAGAGAAACGCCGCTTTTTTAAAACGATATAAATCTCGGCACGCTGCCAGGGTTCGGCGCACAGGAAGTGATGTTTCCATTTCACTTCGGATAAACAGAGGAGGAACCGCGGTGGTTAATACGAGCAGCGATAGCCATCTTATTTAACAGATGCACCTGAACGGATGACGGAGACAAATTAAACAAAACGCTGTTTTGAATGACAATGGACTGTTTGGGAAATGTGGCACAGCGACGAGGCTGGAGACGACACAACAAACCATTATCCTGCTGATTACCACTTTAAACCCTTTTGAGAGGAGCGGTAAACAGATCAAACCCAAACACGTCCGTTGGTTCTCACGCTTTCATCTCAGACGCCGCTCTCTTCCCCATTAAACCACAGATACAGTAGCAGCGCGCTGAGTCGTTATCCTCCATGTTGTGTAGATACAGGAAACTCCAGAGGACGTGTGGCCCATTAACAAAAACTCACTGAGCTCAGGCTGCTGCTGCTTCATGACGTCAAAACAGAGTCAAGACAGAAGAACTCAGAGAGCTTTTCATATGAGTTCATATAGCAAAGCTTCCCTAAGAGACGTGTTGGTTGTTTGACAGAAAGAAAGAAAGAAAGAAAGAAATAAGTTAAATAAAGAATGTGAATGGGAGAAAATACAATTGTGGACAAGCTGGTGTGTCCCAGGGAATAATTCCTGGATCCTGATGATATTAAAGGACTTGTAATTTAAAGCAGCTTAATTGAATTTAAATGGACTGTACAGAAATAAGCAAGGATTGCTTCTAAACTGAATTCCATTGTCATTTTCAACATGAATTAAAATGACAACAATATAAGATTCGTTTTTATGATAGATGTTTTTATTATAAACCTTCCCAGGAAGATTCACCACAAACCACAAGATTGTGAAACCACGTAATCTGCTACTGAGTTTCGTAAAAACATGTTTTATTTACAATACCAAGGATAAGCACTACACTACCCACAATCCTCAGGTGTAGTAACAACATCTCTGATGCTCTTGTCATGGAAATGTTGATCACAACTTAAAAAATCATGTCGGCTCTGATTGGACCATTCAACCCTGAGGGGTGATTTGACAACACTAAAGTTACACTGCTACACTAAGTAACTATACTATACACTATATGAAATGCTACACACAAGATACAAACTGCAATAAAGTGCAACACTGTATTAAAAACACGGTTCAATTCAAGAAGAAGCACAGGAAGTTGTTGGAAAGGATAAATTCTAGTGTTTTATGGGATGTAAAATAATGATGTACATTCCTCAACCTCGGCCTTTTCAACCCGTTTCTAATAATCTCTTCCTCTGGATCAAATGTTTTATGGGCACAATTCATCTTGAAGCTGCTCGGCCTCGATCCAGACTCAAAACTCTTTCAATAAAAAGATTTCCTGAAACATCAATGGAGCAAACGAGATATGTTCTAAAAGTGGGCGGCGGCTGTTTCATTCTATCACGTTTCCACAGATGTTTCCAAGGATCCAGTGTTTGAAGATAAATCAGAGGAGAATGAATCTGGTCTGTAATCGTCTGGACTTGATCATATAAGACGATGTCTGGTTTATAGGGTTTTATATATTTCCCTCTGTTAATGATGTGTAACACGCTGCTCTGCAGTCGTCCTATATGTTTAACGTCTCTCCGAGCAGGATGGAAACTTTTCATTTGCATCAAACTGCGCCGTGCAAACACACGCAGCGTGTCCTGCTTAAGGAGATCTCCTCATTATAGAAAGGTTTGGCTGTCGACAAGAGCCGCACTGTAATTGCCCACTTTTAACACAAGCGCACACACACACACACACATTCATGCACACACTCCCGGAACGACAACAACAGAGAGGTAAAAATAATGAGCATCCTCTGCCAGTTTCTGGGTGAGGGAGAGAATCAGAGTGAATGGCAAAGTGAAGGAAAAGCTCCAGACAGCTGCTTCACTGACAAACCCCATTGTTTCCATGCAGAGTGCAGTACACTGTGGAGAGTGTGTGTGTGTGTGTGTGTCTGTGTGTGTGTGTGTGTGTGTCTTTTCTGATCTCCCTGCCTCACTGAGACAAACAAGACAACAGTGAGAGTGAGAGAGAGGAATCCATGCTGCTTGTGTTGTACACACAATTAAAGTACATGCAGGTGCTGGAAACCGACACGAGCAGGAAGAAGACGACAAGTGGAGACTGAACTGCTGAGGGATTCGTCTCAGTATCACGGCTGAAGTTTTGCTTTTCCTCGTGACAGGACTGAAGTCAGCGTCTGTGTCGGGTGCAGAGGAGACGTCTCTACAAATATTTGACCTTCATGAAGACAGAGAATGAAACTTCACCAGAGAAAGACCTGTGACATTTTCCACCATAATGTGTGTCTGTGTGTGTCTGTGTGTGTGTATGTGTGTGTCTGTGTGTGTGTGTGTCTGTATTGAGGGATGAAGGCTCTCTGGAGGAGACAGTCGTGGAAGACAGAGCCTTCGCTGAACCAAGAAAAGAGTCCAGAGGTCGGAAAATCCAGACAACCCACTGATGTCCCCCCAAGGGACGGGAAGACATCAATACACACACACACAGACACACACAGACACACACACATACACACCGGACACACACACTTCCCTGAATCCCACACACACAGTATATTGCTATGAGGCACAAATTCTAGTTTTACTAAGACAAAAATCAATATGTGTTTAAAGAAGGTCTGAGATCAAAACCTGACACAGCTGATCAAACGTTGTCCCCCTGGTGGGATCGTCTGTAATTACTGCTTCGTTAAATTACAAAATTCTCTCCGTTCTGCCTCCTTTGGTTGTTTTGTGACCTTTTAGCGACTTTAAACAAGCCTAGAATTAATGAACTGATAGTTTCCTGTATCGTTGTTTCCAGGTGTGTGTGTAGCAGCTTAACATGGGAATGTTCACGGTGTTAAACGGCTACAAAGAGGATATTTGCACAAGAGAGACTGAATGTTGGACTGAAACTGCAGGTGTGGATTAATGCATTATTATTTATGTTGTTATATTTACAGACAAAATGAGGAAAAGTTTATATCGAGGAATGAAAACACTGAGAATCTTGGGAAAAGTGTGGTCTCCCTCAGAAATACAACACAATGCAGACCAAGAAAAATCGAAATCCTGGTTTTAAATCCTGCAGATTTCTTTCGATTGCTGTGATATTCCATAAAGTTTGTTTTATTTACTCTGTACATTCGGTCCAACTGTGATCATAACAGAAAACTGCTTGAAGGTCACAGTTCCAGACACTCAGACGCTGCCAATAAGACCATTCAGCCACCAGACGCTCTGGCACAGAGGACTCTACAGTCGTGAGTTAGCAGTTGCACTCGAGCCAAATGGAAAACGATGAGTGTTATCCATTTAATTCAAACAGATTGCCTCCGCGACGGAGAAGGAGTCTGTCTGAACCGTAAAGAAGTAACAGCTCACCAGGGAATCTGTCCAGTGTTTCTCCCGAAGCAGAAGGATCAGGTCTGGATTCACATTCACTCGCTCTCTGAACTTCACACCAAAGAGTTTCTTCTTACAAACACGAACAAAAACGTCTGTTATTCTAAAAAATAATTGGAAAAAAGTGGGGGCAGCAATATGGGAAAATGTGAAACAGACGTCAAAGTAACAAACTACTCAACTTTGTGAAATATGTGCCTGAGTGTGTAATTCTTTAACTGCACA